>NW_028294910.1:0-129517 GCF_964341445.2 Mesoplodon mirus | reverse complement strand
AAAGGTAACAGAGCCTGGGGATGACGAGGGCATGGACCACTGTGATGACAAAGTTCATGAAGTATTGTGATGAGTGGAATCATGGAGCATTGCGATGACAGGGGTCATGGAGCATTGTGATGACAAGGGCAAGGAGCATTGTGTTGACATGGGCATGGAGCATCGGTCTGATAAGTTTCATGGATTATTGCAATGACATTGGGCATGGCACATTTTGATGACAAGGGCATGGAGCATTGTTATGACAAGGTCATGGATGATTGTGATGGCAAAGTTAATGGAGCATTGTGATGACAAGGGCCTGGAGCATTGTGATGAAAAGGGTCAGGGAGCATTGTGATGACAAGGGCATGGAGCATTGCAATGACAAGGTCCATTGAGAATTTTGATGACAAGTTCGTGAAGCATTGTGATGACACGCGTGTAGCTTTCTATGACAGGGTCATGGAGCATTGCAATGACAAGTGCATGGAGAATTGTGATGACAAGAGCATGTAACATTTTGATGAGAAGTGTCATGGAGCATTGTGATGACAGGGACGTGGAGAATTGTGATGCAAAGGGACATGGTGCATTGTGATGACCAGGGCATGGAGCATAGTGATGGCAAGACCGTGGAGCACTGTGATGAGAAGACCCCGGATAATTGTGATGACGAGCGTCATGGAGCACTGTAATGACAAGGGGCATGGAGCATTGTGATGACAGGTGTCATGGAGCTTTGTCATTACAGGGGTCATGGAGCATTGTGATGACCAGGGAATGGAGAATTGTGATGACAAGGTCCTGGAGCATTTTGAGCAGAAGACTATGGAGCCTTGTGATGACAAGTCTCATGGAGCATTCTGATGAAAAGGGGCATGGAGCATTGTGATTACAGGGGTCGTGGAGCATTGTGATGACAAAGGAATGGAGCATTGTGATGAGAAGGCCATGGAACATTCTGATCACATGCGTCAAGGAGCTTTGTGGTGACAATGGCATGGAGCATTGTGATTACAGGGGTCATGGAGCATTTTGATGAAAAGGGAATGGATCATTGTGATTAAAAAATGCATGGAGCCTTGTCATGACAGGGTTCAATGAGCATACTGATGACAAGTGTCAAGGAGCATTGTGATGGCAAGGGTATTGAGCATTATGATGACAAATATCATGGAGCATTGTGATGAGAAGACCATGGATAATTGTGATGACAAGCGTCATGGGGCTTTGTGATGACAAGTGTTATGGAACATTGTGATCAAATGGGTTTGGAGCATTGTTATGACAGAGGTCATGGAGCGTTTTGATTTCATTGTGATGACAATAGCATGAAGCATTATGATGATGGGCATGGTGCATTGTGATGACAGGGTTCATGGAGCATTGAGATGAAAAGCGGCATGGAGCATTGTGATTACAGGGGTCTTGGAGCATTGTGAAGACAATGGCATGGAGCATTGTGATGAGAAATCCATGGACCACTCAGATGACATGCGTCATGGAGCTTTGTGATGACAATGGCATGGAACATTTAGAAGAAAAGGGGCATGGAGCATTGTGATTAAAGGGGTCTTGGAGCATTGTGATGACAATGGCATGGAGCATTGTGATGAGAAGTCCATGGACCACTCTGATGACATGTGTCATGGAGGTTTGTGATTACAAAGGCATGGAGCATTGTTATAACAGGTATCTTGGAGAATTGTGATGACAATGTCATGGAGCATCGTGCTGACAAGCGTCATGAAGATTTGTGATGACAACGGTCATGGAGCATTTTGATAACAAGGGCGTGGTTCTTTGTGATGAGAAGGGCAGTAGAGCATTGTGATGAAATAAGTCAGGGAGCCTTTTGATGACAAGGGTGTGGTGCATTGTAATGATAAGAGCAGGGAGCATTGTGATGACACGGTCATGGAGGAATTTGATGAAAAGGGTCATGACACATTTGGATGACAAGGGTTATGTAACATTGTGATATCAGGGGTCATGGAGCATTGTGATTAAAAGGGTCATGGATCATTTTGATGACAGGGTTTATGGAACATTGTGATGTCAGGAGTCATGGAGCATTGTGATGATAAGTGCATGTAGCAGTGAGATGACAGGGTCATGGAACATTTTGATGACAGGGGTGAGGGAATATTGTGATGACTAGTTATGGAACATTGTGATATCAGTGTTGAGAGAGCATTTTGATGAGAAGTTCATGGAGAATTGTTATGACAAAGTTTATGGAGCATTGTGATGAAAAGGGTCATGGAGTATTCTGATGAGAAGTTTGTGGAGTATTGTGATGAGAATGGCATGGAGCATTGAGATGAAAAGGGCATGGAGAAATGTGATGTAAAAGGCATGGAGCCTTTTAATGACAGGGTTCAAAGAGCATTCTGACGACAAGTGTCAGGGAACATTGTGATAACAAGGGAATGGAGCATTGTGATGAGAAGGTCCTGAAGCATTGTGATGAGAAAACCATGGAGCCTTGTGATGACAAGTCTCATGGAGCATTCTGATGAAAAGGGGCATGGTGCATTGAGATTACAGGGGGCTTGGAGCATTGTGATGACAAGGGCATGGAGCATTTTGAGGAGAAGGCCATGGAGCATTCTTGTAACATGCATCATGGAGCTTTGTGATGACAAGGGCATGGAACATTGTGATTACAGGGCTCTTGGAGCATCGTGATGACAATGGTCATGGAGTCTTTTGATGACAAGGCCGTGGAACATTGTGATGGCATGGGACATGGAGCATTGTTATGACAGGGGTAATGGAGCATTTTGATGACAAGGGAATGGAGCATTGGTCTGAAACGTTTTATGGATTATTGTGATGAGAGTGGGCATGGAGCATTGTGATGACAAGGGCCGGAACAATGTGATAAATGGGTCATAGAGTATTGTAATGACAGGGGCATGGTGCATTGTGATGAGAAGGGCATCGAGCATTGTGATGACAAGCCTCATGGAGCTTTGTGATGACAAGGGCATGGAGCAATGCGATGAGAGGGTTCATGGAGCATTGTGATGACAGTGGCATGGAGCATTGTGATGCTAAGGGTCATGGTGCTTTGTGATGACAAATGTCATGGAGCATTTTGATGCCATGGGCGTGGTGCATTGTGATGAGACGGGCAGGGATCATTATGAAGACAGTGTCATGGAGCAATTTGATGCAAAGTCATGGAACATTTTGATGACAGGGGTTATGGATCATTGTGATGTCAAGTGTCATGGAGCATTGTGATGATAAGGGCATGTAGCATTGTGATGACAGGGGTCATGGAACATTGTGATGACAGGGGTGAGGGAGTATTGTGATGACTAGTGATGGAACATTGTGATATCAGTGGTGAGCTAGCATTTTGATGGGAAGTGCATGGAGCATTGTGAAGACAAGCTTTATGGAGCATTGTGATGACAATGTTGTGGAGCATTTTGATGACAAGCGCATGGTACATTGTGATGACATGGGTCATGGAGCATTTTGCTGACAAACGCATGGAGCATTGTGATGATAAGGGTCATGGAGCATTGTGCTGACAAAGGCATGGCGCATTGTGATGACAAGGTTCACAGAGAATTATGATGAAAAATTCATGGAGCATTGTGGTGACAAAGTAACAGAGCCTTGGGATGACGAGGGCATGGACCATTGTGATGACAAAGTTCATGAAGTATTGTGATGAGTGGAATCATGGAGCATTGCAATGACAGGGGTCATGGAGCATTGTGATGACAAGGGCAAGGAGCATTGTGTTGCCATGGGCATGGAGCATCGGTCTGACAAGTTTCATGGATTATTGCAATGACATTGGGCATGGCGCATTTTGATGACAAGGGCATGGAGCATTGTTATGACAAGGTCATGGATGATTGTGATGGCAAAGGTAATGGAGCATTGTGATGAAAGGGCCTGGAGCATTGTGATGAAAAGGTCAGGGAGCATTGTGATGAGAAGGGAATGGAGCATTGCGATGAAAAGTTCCATTGAGAATTTTGATGACATGTTCGTGAAGCATTGTGATGACACGCGCATGGAGCTTTCTATGACAGGGTCATGGAGCATTGCGATGACAAGTGCATGGAGAATTGTGATGACAAGAGCATGTAACATTTTGATGAGAAGTGTCATGGAGCATTGTGATGACAGGGACGTGGAGAATTGTGATGCAAAGGGACATGGTGCATTGTGATGACCAGGGCATGGAGCATAGTGATGGCAAGACCGTGGAGCACTGTGATGAGAAGACCCCGGATAATTGTGATGACGAGCATCATGGAGCACTGTAATGACAAGGGGCATGGAGCATTGAGATGACAGGTGTCATGGAGCATTGTCATGACAGGGGTCATGGATCATTGTGATGACAAGTGTCATGGAACATTCTGATGACAAGCTTGTGGAGCATTGTGATGACAATGGCATGGAGCATTGTGATGAACAAGGCATGGAGCCTTTTCATGACAGTGTTCAAGGAGCATTCTGATGACAAGTGTCAGAGAGCATTGTGATGACTATGTATTGAGCATTGTGATGACAAAGGTCATGGAGCATTGTGATGACAAGGTCATGGATTATTGTGATGATAGGCATCATGGAGCGTTGTGATGACAAGTGTTATGGAACATTGTGATCACAGGGTTTGGAGCATTGTGATGACAGAGGTCATGGATCATTTTGATTTCATTTAGAATGGAGCATTGTGATGACAAGGGCATGAAGCAAAGTGATCCCAAGGTTCTTGGAGGATTGTGATGACAATGGGAATGGAGTATTGGTGATAACAAGCTCATGGAGCATTCTGATGACAAGCTCGTGGAGATTTGTGATGACAATGGCATGGAGCATTGTGATGACAAGGGTCATGGAGCACTGTGATGAAAAGCATCACGGAGCATTGTGATTACATGGGTCATGGAGCATTGGGATGACAAGGGCATGGATCATTGTGATGACAATTGTCATGGAGCATTTTGATGACAAGAGTCCTGGATCATTTTGTTGTCAGGGTCATGGAGCATTGTGATGACTGTGGTCATGGAGCACTGTGATGACAGTGGTCCTGGAGCATTGTGATGATAAAGTCAAAGAGAATTGGGCTGAAAGTGTTCATGGAGTATTGTGATGACATGGCTCATGGAACATTGTGATGACAAGGGAATGGAGTATGGTGATGACAAGGTCCTGGAGCATTGTGATGAGAACACCATGGAGCCTTGTGATGACAAGTCTCATGGAGCATTCTGATGAAAAGGGGCATGGAGCATTGTGATTACAGGGGTCTTGGAGCATTGTGATGAAAAGGGCAAGGAGCATTGTGATGAGAATGCCATGGAGCATTCTGATGACATGTGTCATGGAGCTCTTTGATGACAAGGAATGGAGCATTGTGATTACAGGGGTCTTGGATCATTGTGATGAAAAAGGCATGGAGCCTTGTCATGACAGGGTTCAAGGAGCATACTGATGACAAGTGTAAGGGAGCATTGTGATGACAAGTGTATTGAGCATTGTGATGACAAAGGTCATGGAACATTGTGATGAGAAGACCATGGATAATTGTGATGACGAGCTTCATGGGGCATTGTGATGACAAGTGTTATGGAACATTGTGACCACAAGGGTTTGGAGCATTGTGATGGCAGAGGTCATGGAGCATTTTGATTTCATTGTGATGACAATAGCATGAAGCACTATGATGATGGGCGTGGTGCACTGTGATGACAGGTTTCATGGAGCATTGAGATGAAATGGGGCATTGGGCATTGTGATTACATGGGTCTTGGAGCATTGTGATGACAAGGACATGGAGCATTGTGATGAGAAGGCCATGGAGCATTCTGATGACATGCGTCATTGAGCTTTTTGATGACAAGGCCATGGAGCATTGTGATGGCATGTGTCATGGAGCATTGTTATGAGAAGGGAATGGAGCATTGGTCTGAAAAGTTTCATGGATTATTGTGATGAGAGTGGGAATGGAGCATTGTGATGACAAGGGCATGGAACACTGTGATACATGGGTCATGGAGGATGGTAATGACAAGGGCATGGAGCATTGTAATGAGAAGGGCATCGAGCATTGTGCTGACAAATGTCATGGAGCGTTGTGTTGAGAAGGGCATGGAGCAATGTGATGAGAGGCCTCTTTGAGCATTGTGATGACAATGGCATGGAGCATTTTGATGCCAAGGGTCATGGAGCTTTGTGATGACAAAGGTCATTGAGCATTTTGATGACAAGGGCTTGGTGCAATGTGATGAGAAGTGCAGGGAGCATTGTGATGACAAGGCCGTGGAACATTGTGATGGCAGGGGTCATGGATCATTGTTATGACAGGGGTCATGGAGCATTGTGATGACAAGGGCTTGGAGCATTGGTCTGAAAAGTTTCATGGATTATTGTTATGAGATTCGGAATGGAGCATTGTGATGACCAGGGCACGGAACACTGTGATACATGGGTCATGGAAGAGTGTAATGACAAGGGCATGGAGCATTGCGATGAGAATGGCATCGAGCATTGTGATGACAAGCATCATGGCGCAATGTGATGAGAGGGTTCATGGAGCATTTTGATGAGAAGTGCATGTAGCATTGTGATGACAGTGGTCATGGAATATTGTGATGACAGCGGTGGGGGAGTTTTGTGATGACTAGTGATGGAACATTGTGATATCAGTGGTGAGAGAACATTTAGATGATAAGTGCATGGAGCATTGTTATGACATGATTTATGGAGCATTGTGATGAAAATGTTGTGGAGCATTGTGATGAGAATCGCATGGTGCATTATGATGACATGGGCCATGGATCATTGTGCTGACAACTGCATGCAGCATTGTGATGACAACGGTCTTGGAAAATTGCGATGCCAAGTGTCATGGAGGATTGTGATGACAAAGGTAATGGAGAATTGTGATGACAAGGGCTTGGAGCATTGTGATGACAAGGGCATGGAGTATTGTGATGAGTGGAATCATGGAGCATTGCAATGACAGGGGTCATGGAGCATTGTGATGACAAGGGCAAGGAGCATTGTGTTGCCATGGGCATGGAGCATTGGTCTGACAAGTTTCATGGATTATTGCAATGACATTGGGCATGGCGCATTTTGATGACAAGGGCATGGAGCATTGTTATGACAAGGTCATGGATGATTGTGATGGCAAAGGTAATGGAGCATTGTGATGAAAGGGCCTGGAGCATTGTGATGAAAAGGTCAGGGAGCATTGTGATGAGAAGGGAATGGAGCATTGCGATGAAAAGTTCCATTGAGAATTTTGATGACATGTTCGTGAAGCATTGTGATGACACGCGCATGGAGCTTTCTATGACAGGGTCATGGAGCATTGCGATGACAAGTGCATGGAGAATTGTGATGGCAAGAGCATGTAACATTTTGATGAGAAGTGTCATGGAGCATTTTGATGACAGGGACGTGGAGAATTGTGATGCAAAGGGACATGGTGCATTGTGATGACCAGGGCATGGAGCATAGTGATGGCAAGACCGTGGAGCACTGTGATGAGAAGACCCCGGATAACTGTGATGACGAGCATCATGGAGCACTGTAATGACAAGGGGCATGGAGCATTGAGATGACAGGTGTCATGGAGCATTGTCATGACAGGGGTCATGGATCATTGTGATGACAAGTGTCATGGAACATTCTGATGACAAGCTTGTGGAGCATTGTGATGACAATGGCATGGAGCATTGTGATGAACAAGGCATGGAGCCTTTTCATGACAGTGTTCAAGGAGCATTCTGATGACAAGTGTCAGAGAGCATTGTGATGACTATGTATTGAGCATTGTGATGACAAAGGTCATGGAGCATTGTGATGACAAGGTCATGGATTATTGTGATGATAGGCATCATGGAGCGTTGTGATGACAAGTGTTATGGAACATTGTGATCACAGGGTTTGGAGCATTGTGATGACAGAGGTCATGGATCATTTTGATTTCATTTAGAATGGAGCATTGTGATGACAAGGGCATGAAGCAAAGTGATCCCAAGGTTCTTGGAGGATTGTGATGACAATGGGAATGGAGTATTGGTGATAACAAGCTCATGGAGCATTCTGATGACAAGCTCGTGGAGATTTGTGATGACAATGGCATGGAGCATTGTGATGACAAGGGTCATGGAGCACTGTGATGAAAAGCATCACGGAGCATTGTGATTACATGGGTCATGGAGCATTGGGATGACAAGGGCATGGATCATTGTGATGACAATTGTCATGGAGCATTTTGATGACAAGAGTCCTGGATCATTTTGTTGTCAGGGTCATGGAGCATTGTGATGACTGTGGTCATGGAGCACTGTGATGACAGTGGTCCTGGAGCATTGTGATGATAAAGTCAAAGAGAATTGGGCTGAAAGTGTTCATGGAGTATTGTGATGACATGGCTCATGGAACATTGTGATGACAAGGGAATGGAGTATGGTGATGACAAGGTCCTGGAGCATTGTGATGAGAACACCATGGAGCTTTGTGATGACAAGTCTCATGGAGCATTCTGATGAAAAGGGGCATGGAGCATTGTGATTACAGGTGTCTTGGAGCATTGTGATGACAAGGGCATGGAGCATTGTGATGAGAAAGCCATGGAGCACTCTGATGACTTGCCTCATGGAGCATTGTGATGACAAGGGCATGGAGCATTGTGATGATAGGGGCATGGAGCATTGGTCTTACACGTTTCATGGATTATTGTGATGACAGAGGGCATGGTGCATTGTGATGACAAGGGCATGGAGCATTGTGAAGACAAGGAAATAGAGTTTTGTGAAGACAAGTGTCAGGGAGCATTGTGATGCCATATGTCATGGTCCATTGTGATGACAATGGCATGTAGCATTGTGATGGAAAATGCATGGAGCCTTTTCATGACAGGGTTCAAGGAGCATTCTGACATGTGTATTGAGTATTGTGATGACAATGGCATGGTGCATTGTGATGCCAAGTATCATGGAGGATTCTGATGACAAAGGTAATGGAGCAATGTGATGACAAGGTCTTGGAGCATTGTGATGAGAAGACCATGGATAAATGTGATGATGAGCGTCATGGGGCGTTGTGATAACAAGTGTTTTGGAACATTGTGATCACAAGGTTTTGGAGCCTTGTGATGACAGAGTCCATGGAGCATTTTGATTTCATTGTGATGACAATAGCATGAAGCATTATGATGATGGGCATGGTGCATTGTGATGAGAAGCGTCATGGAGCTTTGTGATGAAAAGGGCATGGAGCATTGCGTGAGTGTTCATGGAGCATTGTGATGACAATGGCATGGAGCATTGTGATGAGTGGACTCATGGAGCATTGCGATGACAGGGGTCATGGAGCATTGTGATGACAAGGGCAAGGAACATTGTGATGACAGGGGCATGGAGCAATTTGATGAAAAGTGTCATGGAACATTTTGTCGACAGGGGTAATGGAACATTGTGATGTCAGGGGTCATGGAGCATTGTGATGAAAAAGTCATGTAGCATTGTGATGACAGGGGTCATGGAACATTGTGATGACAGGGGTGAGGGAGTATTGTGATGACTAGTGATGGAACATTGTGATATCAGTGGTGAGCTAGCATTTTGATGGGAAGTGCATGGAGCATTGTGAGGACCAGCTTTATGGGGCATTGTGATGACAATGTTGTGGAGCATTTTGATGACAAGCGCATGGTACATTGTGATGACATGGGTCATGGAGCATTTTGCTGACAAGCGCATGGAGCATTGTGATGACAAAGGTCATGGAGCATTGTGCTGACAAAGGCATGGCGCATTGTGATGACAAGCTTCACAGAGAATTGTGATGAAAAATTCATGGAGAATTGTGGTGACAAAGGTAACAGAGCCTGGGGATGACGAGGGCATGGACCACTGTGATGACAAAGTTCATGAAGTATTGTGATGAGTGGAATCATGGAGCATTGCGATGACAGGGGTCATGGAGCATTGTGATGACAAGGGCAAGGAGCATTGTGTTGACATGGGCATGGAGCATCGGTCTGATAAGTTTCATGGATTATTGCAATGACATTGGGCATGGCACATTTTGATGACAAGGGCATGGAGCATTGTTATGACAAGGTCATGGATGATTGTGATGGCAAAGTTAATGGAGCATTGTGATGACAAGGGCCTGGAGCATTGTGATGAAAAGGGTCAGGGAGCATTGTGATGACAAGGGCATGGAGCATTGCAATGACAAGGTCCATTGAGAATTTTGATGACAAGTTCGTGAAGCATTGTGATGACACGCGTGTAGCTTTCTATGACAGGGTCATGGAGCATTGCGATGACAAGTGCATGGAGAATTGTGATGACAAGAGCATGTAACATTTTGATGAGAAGTGTCATGGAGCATTGTGATGACAGGGACGTGGAGAATTGTGATGCAAAGGGACATGGTGCATTGTGATGACCAGGGCATGGAGCATAGTGATGGCAAGACCGTGGAGCACTGTGATGAGAAGACCCCGGATAATTGTGATGACGAGCGTCATGGAGCACTGTAATGACAAGGGGCATGGAGCATTGTGATGACAGGTGTCATGGAGCTTTGTCATTACAGGGGTCATGGAGCATTGTGATGACCAGGGAATGGAGAATTGTGATGACAAGGTCCTGGAGCATTTTGAGCAGAAGACTATGGAGCCTTGTGATGACAAGTCTCATGGAGCATTCTGATGAAAAGGGGCATGGAGCATTGTGATTACAGGGGTCGTGGAGCATTGTGATGACAAAGGAATGGAGCATTGTGATGAGAAGGCCATGGAACATTCTGATCACATGCGTCAAGGAGCTTTGTGGTGACAATGGCATGGAGCATTGTGATTACAGGGGTCATGGAGCATTTTGATGAAAAGGGAATGGATCATTGTGATTAAAAAATGCATGGAGCCTTGTCATGACAGGGTTCAATGAGCATACTGATGACAAGTGTCAAGGAGCATTGTGATGGCAAGGGTATTGAGCATTATGATGACAAATATCATGGAGCATTGTGATGAGAAGACCATGGATAATTGTGATGACAAGCGTCATGGGGCTTTGTGATGACAAGTGTTATGGAACATTGTGATCAAATGGGTTTGGAGCATTGTTATGACAGAGGTCATGGAGCGTTTTGATTTCATTGTGATGACAATAGCATGAAGCATTATGATGATGGGCATGGTGCATTGTGATGACAGGGTTCATGGAGCATTGAGATGAAAAGCGGCATGGAGCATTGTGATTACAGGGGTCTTGGAGCATTGTGAAGACAATGGCATGGAGCATTGTGATGAGAAATCCATGGACCACTCAGATGACATGCGTCATGGAGCTTTGTGATGACAATGGCATGGAACATTTAGAAGAAAAGGGGCATGGAGCATTGTGATTAAAGGGGTCTTGGAGCATTGTGATGACAATGGCATGGAGCATTGTGATGAGAAGTCCATGGACCACTCTGATGACATGTGTCATGGAGGTTTGTGATTACAAAGGCATGGAGCATTGTTATAACAGGTATCTTGGAGAATTGTGATGACAATGTCATGGAGCATCGTGCTGACAAGCGTCATGAAGATTTGTGATGACAACGGTCATGGAGCATTTTGATAACAAGGGCGTGGTTCTTTGTGATGAGAAGGGCAGTAGAGCATTGTGATGAAATAAGTCAGGGAGCCTTTTGATGACAAGGGTGTGGTGCATTGTAATGATAAGAGCAGGGAGCATTGTGATGACACGGTCATGGAGGAATTTGATGAAAAGGGTCATGACACATTTGGATGACAAGGGTTATGTAACATTGTGATATCAGGGGTCATGGAGCATTGTGATTAAAAGGGTCATGGATCATTTTGATGACAGGGTTTATGGAACATTGTGATGTCAGGAGTCATGGAGCATTGTGATGATAAGTGCATGTAGCAGTGAGATGACAGGGTCATGGAACATTTTGATGACAGGGGTGAGGGAATATTGTGATGACTAGTTATGGAACATTGTGATATCAGTGTTGAGAGAGCATTTTGATGAGAAGTTCATGGAGAATTGTTATGACAAAGTTTATGGAGCATTGTGATGAAAAGGGTCATGGAGTATTCTGATGAGAAGTTTGTGGAGTATTGTGATGAGAATGGCATGGAGCATTGAGATGAAAAGGGCATGGAGAAATGTGATGTAAAAGGCATGGAGCCTTTTAATGACAGGGTTCAAAGAGCATTCTGACGACAAGTGTCAGGGAACATTGTGATAACAAGGGAATGGAGCATTGTGATGAGAAGGTCCTGAAGCATTGTGATGAGAAAACCATGGAGCCTTGTGATGACAAGTCTCATGGAGCATTCTGATGAAAAGGGGCATGGTGCATTGAGATTACAGGGGGCTTGGAGCATTGTGATGACAAGGGCATGGAGCATTTTGAGGAGAAGGCCATGGAGCATTCTTGTAACATGCATCATGGAGCTTTGTGATGACAAGGGCATGGAACATTGTGATTACAGGGCTCTTGGAGCATCGTGATGACAATGGTCATGGAGTCTTTTGATGACAAGGCCGTGGAACATTGTGATGGCATGGGACATGGAGCATTGTTATGACAGGGGTAATGGAGCATTTTGATGACAAGGGAATGGAGCATTGGTCTGAAACGTTTTATGGATTATTGTGATGAGAGTGGGCATGGAGCATTGTGATGACAAGGGCCGGAACAATGTGATAAATGGGTCATAGAGTATTGTAATGACAGGGGCATGGTGCATTGTGATGAGAAGGGCATCGAGCATTGTGATGACAAGCCTCATGGAGCTTTGTGATGACAAGGGCATGGAGCAATGCGATGAGAGGGTTCATGGAGCATTGTGATGACAGTGGCATGGAGCATTGTGATGCTAAGGGTCATGGTGCTTTGTGATGACAAATGTCATGGAGCATTTTGATGCCATGGGCGTGGTGCATTGTGATGAGACGGGCAGGGATCATTATGAAGACAGTGTCATGGAGCAATTTGATGCAAAGTCATGGAACATTTTGATGACAGGGGTTATGGATCATTGTGATGTCAAGTGTCATGGAGCATTGTGATGATAAGGGCATGTAGCATTGTGATGACAGGGGTCATGGAACATTGTGATGACAGGGGTGAGGGAGTATTGTGATGACTAGTGATGGAACATTGTGATATCAGTGGTGAGCTAGCATTTTGATGGGAAGTGCATGGAGCATTGTGAAGACAAGCTTTATGGAGCATTGTGATGACAATGTTGTGGAGCATTTTGATGACAAGCGCATGGTACATTGTGATGACATGGGTCATGGAGCATTTTGCTGACAAACGCATGGAGCATTGTGATGATAAGGGTCATGGAGCATTGTGCTGACAAAGGCATGGCGCATTGTGATGACAAGGTTCACAGAGAATTATGATGAAAAATTCATGGAGCATTGTGGTGACAAAGTAACAGAGCCTTGGGATGACGAGGGCATGGACCATTGTGATGACAAAGTTCATGAAGTATTGTGATGAGTGGAATCATGGAGCATTGCAATGACAGGGGTCATGGAGCATTGTGATGACAAGGGCAAGGAGCATTGTGTTGCCATGGGCATGGAGCATCGGTCTGACAAGTTTCATGGATTATTGCAATGACATTGGGCATGGCGCATTTTGATGACAAGGGCATGGAGCATTGTTATGACAAGGTCATGGATGATTGTGATGGCAAAGGTAATGGAGCATTGTGATGAAAGGGCCTGGAGCATTGTGATGAAAAGGTCAGGGAGCATTGTGATGAGAAGGGAATGGAGCATTGCGATGAAAAGTTCCATTGAGAATTTTGATGACATGTTCGTGAAGCATTGTGATGACACGCGCATGGAGCTTTCTATGACAGGGTCATGGAGCATTGCGATGACAAGTGCATGGAGAATTGTGATGACAAGAGCATGTAACATTTTGATGAGAAGTGTCATGGAGCATTGTGATGACAGGGACGTGGAGAATTGTGATGCAAAGGGACATGGTGCATTGTGATGACCAGGGCATGGAGCATAGTGATGGCAAGACCGTGGAGCACTGTGATGAGAAGACCCCGGATAATTGTGATGACGAGCATCATGGAGCACTGTAATGACAAGGGGCATGGAGCATTGAGATGACAGGTGTCATGGAGCATTGTCATGACAGGGGTCATGGATCATTGTGATGACAAGTGTCATGGAACATTCTGATGACAAGCTTGTGGAGCATTGTGATGACAATGGCATGGAGCATTGTGATGAACAAGGCATGGAGCCTTTTCATGACAGTGTTCAAGGAGCATTCTGATGACAAGTGTCAGAGAGCATTGTGATGACTATGTATTGAGCATTGTGATGACAAAGGTCATGGAGCATTGTGATGACAAGGTCATGGATTATTGTGATGATAGGCATCATGGAGCGTTGTGATGACAAGTGTTATGGAACATTGTGATCACAGGGTTTGGAGCATTGTGATGACAGAGGTCATGGATCATTTTGATTTCATTTAGAATGGAGCATTGTGATGACAAGGGCATGAAGCAAAGTGATCCCAAGGTTCTTGGAGGATTGTGATGACAATGGGAATGGAGTATTGGTGATAACAAGCTCATGGAGCATTCTGATGACAAGCTCGTGGAGATTTGTGATGACAATGGCATGGAGCATTGTGATGACAAGGGTCATGGAGCACTGTGATGAAAAGCATCACGGAGCATTGTGATTACATGGGTCATGGAGCATTGGGATGACAAGGGCATGGATCATTGTGATGACAATTGTCATGGAGCATTTTGATGACAAGAGTCCTGGATCATTTTGTTGTCAGGGTCATGGAGCATTGTGATGACTGTGGTCATGGAGCACTGTGATGACAGTGGTCCTGGAGCATTGTGATGAGAAAGTCAAAGAGAATTGGGCTGAAAGTGTTCATGGAGTATTGTGATGACATGGCTCATGGAACATTGTGATGACAAGGGAATGGAGTATGGTGATGACAAGGTCCTGGAGCATTGTGATGAGAACACCATGGAGCTTTGTGATGACAAGTCTCATGGAGCATTCTGATGAAAAGGGGCATGGAGCATTGTGATTACAGGTGTCTTGGAGCATTGTGATGACAAGGGCATGGAGCATTGTGATGAGAAAGCCATGGAGCACTCTGATGACTTGCCTCATGGAGCATTGTGATGCCAAGTGTCATGGAGGATTGTGATGAGAAAGCCATGGAGCACTCTGATGACTTGCCTCATGGAGCATTGTGATGCCAAGTGTCATGGAGGATTGTGATGACAAAGTTCATGGAGCATTGTGATGATAGGGGCATGGAGCATTGGTCTTACACGTTTCATGGATTATTGTGATGACAGTGGGCATGGTGCATTGTGATGACAAGGGCATGGAGCATTGTGAAGACAAGGAAATAGAGTTTTGTGAAGACAAGTGTCAGGGAGCATTGTGATGACATATGTCATGGTCCATTGTGATGACAATGGCATGTAGCATTGTGATGGAAAATGCATGGAGCCTTTTCATGACAGGGTTCAAGGAGCATTCTGACATGTGTATTGAGTATTGTGATGACAATGGCATGGTGCATTGTGATGCCAAGTATCATGGAGGATTCTGATGACAAAGGTAATGGAGCAATGTGATGACAAGGTCTTGGAGCATTGTGATGAGAAGACCATGGATAATTGTGATGATGAGCGTCATGGGGCGTTGTGATAACAAGTGTTTTGGAACATTGTGATCACAAGGTTTTGGAGCCTTGTGATGACAGAGTCCATGGAGCATTTTGATTTCATTGTGATGACAATAGCATGAAGCATTATGATGATGGGCATGGTGCATTGTGATGAGAAGCGTCATGGAGCTTTGTGATGAAAAGTGCATGGAGCATTGCGTGAGTGTTCATGGAGCATTGTGATGACAATGGCATGGAGCATTGTGATGAGTGGACTCATGGAGCATTGCGATGACAGGGGTCATGGAGCATTGTGATGACAAGGGCAAGGAACATTGTGATGACAGGGGTGAGGGAGTATTGTGATGACTAGTGATGGAACATTGTGATATCAGTGGTGAGCTAGCATTTTGATGGGAAGTGCATGGAGCATTGTGAGGACAAGCTTTATGGGGCATTGTGATGACAATGTTGTGGAGCATTTTGATGACAAGTGCATGGTACATTGTGATGACATGGGTCATGGAGCATTTTGCTGACAAGCGCATGGAGCATTGTGATGACAAAGGTCATGGAGCATTGTGCTGACAAAGGCATGGCGCATTGTGATGACAAGCTTCACAGAGAATTGTGATGAAAAATTCATGGAGAATTGTGGTGACAAAGGTAACAGAGCCTGGGGATGACGAGGGCATGGACCACTGTGATGACAAAGTTCATGAAGTATTGTGATGAGTGGAATCATGGAGCATTGCGATGACAGGGGTCATGGAGCATTGTGATGACAAGGGCAAGGAGCATTGTGTTGACATGGGCATGGAGCATCGGTCTGATAAGTTTCATGGATTATTGCAATGACATTGGGCATGGCACATTTTGATGACAAGGGCATGGAGCATTGTTATGACAAGGTCATGGATGATTGTGATGGCAAAGTTAATGGAGCATTGTGATGACAAGGGCCTGGAGCATTGTGATGAAAAGGGTCAGGGAGCATTGTGATGACAAGGGCATGGAGCATTGCAATGACAAGGTCCATTGAGAATTTTGATGACAAGTTCGTGAAGCATTGTGATGACACGCGTGTAGCTTTCTATGACAGGGTCATGGAGCATTGCGATGACAAGTGCATGGAGAATTGTGATGACAAGAGCATGTAACATTTTGATGAGAAGTGTCATGGAGCATTGTGATGACAGGGACGTGGAGAATTGTGATGCAAAGGGACATGGTGCATTGTGATGACCAGGGCATGGAGCATAGTGATGGCAAGACCGTGGAGCACTGTGATGAGAAGACCCCGGATAATTGTGATGACGAGCATCATGGAGCACTGTAATGACAAGGGGCATGGAGCATTGAGATGACAGGTGTCATGGAGCATTGTCATGACAGGGGTCATGGATCATTGTGATGACAAGTGTCATGGAACATTCTGATGACAAGCTTGTGGAGCATTGTGATGACAATGGCATGGAGCATTGTGATGAACAAGGCATGGAGCCTTTTCATGACAGTGTTCAAGGAGCATTCTGATGACAAGTGTCAGAGAGCATTGTGATGACTATGTATTGAGCATTGTGATGACAAAGGTCATGGAGCATTGTGATGACAAGGTCATGGATTATTGTGATGATAGGCATCATGGAGCGTTGTGATGACAAGTGTTATGGAACATTGTGATCACAGGGTTTGGAGCATTGTGATGACAGAGGTCATGGATCATTTTGATTTCATTTAGAATGGAGCATTGTGATGACAAGGGCATGAAGCAAAGTGATCCCAAGGTTCTTGGAGGATTGTGATGACAATGGGAATGGAGTATTGGTGATAACAAGCTCATGGAGCATTCTGATGACAAGCTCGTGGAGATTTGTGATGACAATGGCATGGAGCATTGTGATGACAAGGGTCATGGAGCACTGTGATGAAAAGCATCACGGAGCATTGTGATTACATGGGTCATGGAGCATTGGGATGACAAGGGCATGGATCATTGTGATGACAATTGTCATGGAGCATTTTGATGACAAGAGTCCTGGATCATTTTGTTGTCAGGGTCATGGAGCATTGTGATGACTGTGGTCATGGAGCACTGTGATGACAGTGGTCCTGGAGCATTGTGATGAGAAAGTCAAAGAGAATTGGGCTGAAAGTGTTCATGGAGTATTGTGATGACATGGCTCATGGAACATTGTGATGACAAGGGAATGGAGTATGGTGATGACAAGGTCCTGGAGCATTGTGATGAGAACACCATGGAGCTTTGAGATGACAAGTCTCATGGAGCATTCTGATGAAAAGGGGCATGGAGCATTGTGATTACAGGTGTCTTGGAGCATTGTGATGACAAGGGCATGGAGCATTGTGATGAGAAAGCCATGGAGCACTCTGATGACTTGCCTCATGGAGCATTGTGATGCCAAGTGTCATGGAGGATTGTGATGAGAAAGCCATGGAGCACTCTGATGACTTGCCTCATGGAGCATTGTGATGCCAAGTGTCATGGAGGATTGTGATGACAAAGTTCATGGAGCATTGTGATGATAGGGGCATGGAGCATTGGTCTTACACGTTTCATGGATTATTGTGATGACAGTGGGCATGGTGCATTGTGATGACAAGGGCATGGAGCATTGTGAAGACAAGGAAATAGAGTTTTGTGAAGACAAGTGTCAGGGAGCATTGTGATGACATATGTCATGGTCCATTGTGATGACAATGGCATGTAGCATTGTGATGGAAAATGCATGGAGCCTTTTCATGACAGGGTTCAAGGAGCATTCTGACATGTGTATTGAGTATTGTGATGACAATGGCATGGTGCATTGTGATGCCAAGTATCATGGAGGATTCTGATGACAAAGGTAATGGAGCAATGTGATGACAAGGTCTTGGAGCATTGTGATGAGAAGACCATGGATAATTGTGATGATGAGCGTCATGGGGCGTTGTGATAACAAGTGTTTTGGAACATTGTGATCACAAGGTTTTGGAGCCTTGTGATGACAGAGTCCATGGAGCATTTTGATTTCATTGTGATGACAATAGCATGAAGCATTATGATGATGGGCATGGTGCATTGTGATGAGAAGCGTCATGGAGCTTTGTGATGAAAAGTGCATGGAGCATTGCGTGAGTGTTCATGGAGCATTGTGATGACAATGGCATGGAGCATTGTGATGAGTGGACTCATGGAGCATTGCGATGACAGGGGTCATGGAGCATTGTGATGACAAGGGCAAGGAACATTGTGATGACAGGGGTGAGGGAGTATTGTGATGACTAGTGATGGAACATTGTGATATCAGTGGTGAGCTAGCATTTTGATGGGAAGTGCATGGAGCATTGTGAGGACAAGCTTTATGGGGCATTGTGATGACAATGTTGTGGAGCATTTTGATGACAAGTGCATGGTACATTGTGATGACATGGGTCATGGAGCATTTTGCTGACAAGCGCATGGAGCATTGTGATGACAAAGGTCATGGAGCATTGTGCTGACAAAGGCATGGCGCATTGTGATGACAAGCTTCACAGAGAATTGTGATGAAAAATTCATGGAGAATTGTGGTGACAAAGGTAACAGAGCCTGGGGATGACGAGGGCATGGACCACTGTGATGACAAAGTTCATGAAGTATTGTGATGAGTGGAATCATGGAGCATTGCGATGACAGGGGTCATGGAGCATTGTGATGACAAGGGCAAGGAGCATTGTGTTGACATGGGCATGGAGCATCGGTCTGATAAGTTTCATGGATTATTGCAATGACATTGGGCATGGCACATTTTGATGACAAGGGCATGGAGCATTGTTATGACAAGGTCATGGATGATTGTGATGGCAAAGTTAATGGAGCATTGTGATGACAAGGGCCTGGAGCATTGTGATGAAAAGGGTCAGGGAGCATTGTGATGACAAGGGCATGGAGCATTGCAATGACAAGGTCCATTGAGAATTTTGATGACAAGTTCGTGAAGCATTGTGATGACACGCGTGTAGCTTTCTATGACAGGGTCATGGAGCATTGCGATGACAAGTGCATGGAGAATTGTGATGACAAGAGCATGTAACATTTTGATGAGAAGTGTCATGGAGCATTGTGATGACAGGGACGTGGAGAATTGTGATGCAAAGGGACATGGTGCATTGTGATGACCAGGGCATGGAGCATAGTGATGGCAAGACCGTGGAGCACTGTGATGAGAAGACCCCGGATAATTGTGATGACGAGCGTCATGGAGCACTGTAATGACAAGGGGCATGGAGCATTGTGATGACAGGTGTCATGGAGCTTTGTCATTACAGGGGTCATGGAGCATTGTGATGACCAGGGAATGGAGAATTGTGATGACAAGGTCCTGGAGCATTTTGAGCAGAAGACTATGGAGCCTTGTGATGACAAGTCTCATGGAGCATTCTGATGAAAAGGGGCATAGAGCATTGTGATTACAGGGGTCGTGGAGCATTGTGATGACAAAGGAATGGAGCATTGTGATGAGAAGGCCATGGAACATTCTGATCACATGCGTCAAGGAGCTTTGTGGTGACAATGGCATGGAGCATTGTGATTACAGGGGTCATGGAGCATTTTGATGAAAAGGGAATGGATCATTGTGATTAAAAAATGCATGGAGCCTTGTCATGACAGGGTTCAATGAGCATACTGATGACAAGTGTCAAGGAGCATTGTGATGGCAAGGGTATTGAGCATTATGATGACAAATATCATGGAGCATTGTGATGAGAAGACCATGGATAATTGTGATGACAAGCGTCATGGGGCTTTGTGATGACAAGTGTTATGGAACATTGTGATCAAATGGGTTTGGAGCATTGTTATGACAGAGGTCATGGAGCGTTTTGATTTCATTGTGATGACAATAGCATGAAGCATTATGATGATGGGCATGGTGCATTGTGATGACAGGGTTCATGGAGCATTGAGATGAAAAGCGGCATGGAGCATTGTGATTACAGGGGTCTTGGAGCATTGTGAAGACAATGGCATGGAGCATTGTGATGAGAAATCCATGGACCACTCAGATGACATGCGTCATGGAGCTTTGTGATGACAATGGCATGGAACATTTAGAAGAAAAGGGGCATGGAGCATTGTGATTAAAGGGGTCTTGGAGCATTGTGATGACAATGGCATGGAGCATTGTGATGAGAAGTCCATGGACCACTCTGATGACATGTGTCATGGAGGTTTGTGATTACAAAGGCATGGAGCATTGTTATAACAGGTATCTTGGAGAATTGTGATGACAATGTCATGGAGCATCGTGCTGACAAGCGTCATGAAGATTTGTGATGACAACGGTCATGGAGCATTTTGATAACAAGGGCGTGGTTCTTTGTGATGAGAAGGGCAGTAGAGCATTGTGATGAAATAAGTCAGGGAGCCTTTTGATGACAAGGGTGTGGTGCATTGTAATGATAAGAGCAGGGAGCATTGTGATGACACGGTCATGGAGGAATTTGATGAAAAGGGTCATGACACATTTGGATGACAAGGGTTATGTAACATTGTGATATCAGGGGTCATGGAGCATTGTGATTAAAAGGGTCATGGATCATTTTGATGACAGGGTTTATGGAACATTGTGATGTCAGGAGTCATGGAGCATTGTGATGATAAGTGCATGTAGCAGTGAGATGACAGGGTCATGGAACATTTTGATGACAGGGGTGAGGGAATATTGTGATGACTAGTTATGGAACATTGTGATATCAGTGTTGAGAGAGCATTTTGATGAGAAGTTCATGGAGAATTGTTATGACAAAGTTTATGGAGCATTGTGATGAAAAGGGTCATGGAGTATTCTGATGAGAAGTTTGTGGAGTATTGTGATGAGAATGGCATGGAGCATTGAGATGAAAAGGGCATGGAGAAATGTGATGTAAAAGGCATGGAGCCTTTTAATGACAGGGTTCAAAGAGCATTCTGACGACAAGTGTCAGGGAACATTGTGATAACAAGGGAATGGAGCATTGTGATGAGAAGGTCCTGAAGCATTGTGATGAGAAAACCATGGAGCCTTGTGATGACAAGTCTCATGGAGCATTCTGATGAAAAGGGGCATGGTGCATTGAGATTACAGGGGGCTTGGAGCATTGTGATGACAAGGGCATGGAGCATTTTGAGGAGAAGGCCATGGAGCATTCTTGTAACATGCATCATGGAGCTTTGTGATGACAAGGGCATGGAACATTGTGATTACAGGGCTCTTGGAGCATCGTGATGACAATGGTCATGGAGTCTTTTGATGACAAGGCCGTGGAACATTGTGATGGCATGGGACATGGAGCATTGTTATGACAGGGGTAATGGAGCATTTTGATGACAAGGGAATGGAGCATTGGTCTGAAACGTTTTATGGATTATTGTGATGAGAGTGGGCATGGAGCATTGTGATGACAAGGGCCGGAACAATGTGATAAATGGGTCATAGAGTATTGTAATGACAGGGGCATGGTGCATTGTGATGAGAAGGGCATCGAGCATTGTGATGACAAGCCTCATGGAGCTTTGTGATGACAAGGGCATGGAGCAATGTGATGAGAGGGTTCATGGAGCATTGTGATGACAGTGGCATGGAGCATTGTGATGCTAAGGGTCATGGTGCTTTGTGATGACAAATGTCATGGAGCATTTTGATGCCATGGGCGTGGTGCATTGTGATGAGACGGGCAGGGATCATTATGAAGACAGTGTCATGGAGCAATTTGATGCAAAGTCATGGAACATTTTGATGACAGGGGTTATGGATCATTGTGATGTCAAGTGTCATGGAGCATTGTGATGATAAGGGCATGTAGCATTGTGATGACAGGGGTCATGGAACATTGTGATGACAGGGGTGAGGGTGTATTGTGACAAGTAGTGATGGAACATTGTGATATCTGTGGTGAGAGAGCATTTTGATGAGAAGTGCTTGGAGCATTGTGATGACAAGCTTTATGGAGTATTGTGATGACATGGTTGTGGAGCATTGTGATGACAAGCACATGGCGCATTGTGATGACATGGGTCATGGAGCATTGTGCTGACAAGTGAATGGAGCATTGTGATGACAAGGGTCATGGAGCATTGTGCTGACAACGGCATAGAACATTGTGATGACAAGATCTTGGAGCATTGTGATGACATGGGTGACGGAGCATTGTGATGACAAGGGCATGGAGCATTGTGATCACAAGGGCCACTGAGTACTTTGATGACAACGTCGTCAAGCATTGTGATGACAAGCGCATGGAGCTTGCTATGACAGGGGTCATGGAGCATTGCGATGACAATTGCATGGAGAATTGTGATGACAAGAGCATGTAACATTGTGATGAGAAGTGTCATGGAGCATTGTGATGACAAGGACGAGGAGAATTGTGATGACAAGGGACATGGAGTATTGTGATGACCAGGGCATGGAGCATTTTGATGGAAAGACCGTGGAGCATTCTGATGAGAAGACCATGGATAATTGTGATGATCAACATTATGGAGCACTTTAATGACAAGGGGCATGGATCATTGTGATTACAGGGTTCTTGGAGCATTGTGATGACAATTTTCATGGAGCCTTGTGATGACAAGAGCATGGAACATTCTGATGAGAAGGCCATGGAGCATTCTGATGACATTCGTCATTGAGCTTTGTGTGACCAGGGCATGGTGAATTGTGATTAAAGGGGTCATGGAGCATAGTGATGACAAGGTTCATGGAGTCATGTGATGAAAAGGCTGTGGAACATTGCAATGGCAGGTGTCATGGAGCATTGTGATGACAGGGGTAATGGAGCATTGTGATGACAAAGGCATGGAGCATTAGTCTGAAAAGTTTCATGGATTATTGTGATGAGAGTGGGCATGGAGCATTGTGATGACAAGGGCACGGAACACTGTGATACATGGGTCATGGAGGATTGTAATGACAAGGGAATGGAGCATGGTGATGAGAAGGGCATCAAACATTGTGATGACAAGCGTCATGGAACTTTGTGATGACAAGAGCATGGAGCAATGTGATGAGAGGGTTCATGGAGCATTGTGATGACAATGACATGGAGCATTGTGATGCCAAGGGCCAAGGAACAGTGTGATGACAATGGTCATGGATCATTTTGATGACAAGAGCATGGTGCATTGTGATGAGAAGGGCAGGGAGCATTGTGATGACAAGGGCATGAAGCAATGTGATCCCAAGTTTCATGGAGGATTGTGATGATAATGGGAATGGAGTATTGGTGATAACAAGTCATGGAGCATTGTGATGACAAGGGTCATGGAGCACTGTGATGACAATCGTCACAGAGCATTTTGATTACATGGGTCATGGAGCATTGGGATAACATGGGCATGGATCATTGTGTTGACAAGTGCCATGGAGCATTTTGATGACAACAGCCCCGGATCATTTTGTTTACAGGGTCATGGAGCATTGTGATGACATTGGTCTTGGAGCATTGTGATGAGAATGTCATGGAGCATTGGGCTGAAAATATTCATGGAGTATTGTGATGACAGTGGTCATGGAGCATTGTGATGAGGAGGTCAAAAGAATTGGGCTGAAAATGTTCATGGAGTATTGTGATGACAGGGGTCATGGAAAATTGTGATGACAAGGGCGTGGAGTATGGTGATGACAAGTTCCTGGAGCATTGTGATGAGAACACCATGGAGCTTTGTGATGACAAGTCTCATGGAGCATTCTGATGAAAAGGGGCATGGAACATTGTGATTACAGTTGTCTTGGAGCATTGTGATGACAATGGCATGGAGCATTGTGATGAGAAGTCCATGGAGCACTCTGATGACATGTCTCATGGAGCTTTTTGATGACAAGGGCATGGAGCATTGTCATTAATGGGGTCTTGGAGTATTGTGAAGAAAATGGCATGGATCATTGTGATGAAAAAGGCATGGAGCCTTGTCCTGAAAGGGTTCAAGGAGGATACTGATGGCAAGTGTCATGGAGCATTGTGCTGACAAAGGCTTGGAGCATTGTGATAACAAGGGTCACAGAGCATTGTGATGCAAAGTTCATGGAGTATTGTGGTGAAAATGGTCACATAGCCATGTGATGACGAGGGCATGGACAATTGTGATGACAAATGTCATGAATCACTGTGATGACTGGAGTCACAGAGCATTGTGATGACAGGCGTCATGGAGCATTGTGCTGACAAGGGCATGGAGCATTGTGATGACAGGGGCAAGGAGCATTGGTCTTACACGTTTCATGGATTGTTGTGATGACAGTGGGCATGGCGCATTGTGATGACAAGGGCATGGAGCATGGTGATGACAAGGTCATAGAGTATTGTGAAGACAGGTGTCAGGGAGCACTGTGATGACATATGTCATGGTCCATTGTGATGACAATGGCATGGAGCATAGTGATGCCAAGTGTCATGGAGGATTGTGATGACAAAGGTAATGGAGCATTGTGATGACAAGGGTCATGGAGCATTTTGATGACAAGGGCCATTGAGAATTTTGATGACAATGTCGTGAAATATTGTGATGACAAGTGCATGGTGCTTGCAATGACAGGGGTCATGGAGCATTGTGATGACAGGTGCATGGATAATTTTGATGACAAGAGCATGTAACATTGTGATGAGAAGTGTCATGGAGCATTGTGAATAGAAGGACGTGGAGAATTGTGATGACAAGGGACATGGAGCATTGTAATGACCAGGGCATGGAGCATTGTGATGGCAAGACCGCATAGCATTGTGATGAGAAGACCATAGATAATTGTGATGATGAGCGTCATGGAGCACTGTAATGACAAGGGGCATGGAGCATCGTGATGACAGTGGTCATGGAGCATTTTGATGACAAGGATCATGGAGAATTCTGATGACAAGCTTGTGGAGTATTGTGATGAGAATGGCATGGAGCATTGAGATGAAAAGTGCATGGAGCATTGTGATGAAAAAGGCATGGAGCCTTTTCAGGACAGGGTTCAAGGAGCATTCTGACGACAAGTGTCGGGGAACATTGTGATGACAAGGGAATGGAGTATTGTGATGACAAGGTCCTGAAGCATTGTGATGAGAAGACCATGGAGCCTTGTGATGACAAGTCTCATGGAGCATTCTTATGAAAAGGGGCGTGGAGCATCGTGATTACAGGGGTCTTGGAGCATTGAGATGACATGTTCATGGAGCATTGTGATGAGAAGACTATGGAGCCTTGTGATGACAAGTCTCATGGAGCATTCTTATGAAAAGGGGCGTGGAGCATTGTGATTACAGGGGGCTTGGAGCATTGAGATGACATGGTCATGGAGCATTGTGGTGAGAAGGCCATGGAGCATTCTGATGACATGTGTCATGGAGCTTTGTGATGACAAGGGCATGGAGCATTGTGATTACAGGGGTCTTGGAGCATTGTGATGAAAAGGCATGGATCATTGTGATGAAAAAGGCATGGAGCCTTGTCATGACTGGGTTCAAAGGGCATACTAACGACAAGTGTCAGGGAGCATTGTGAGGACAAGTATATTGAACATTGTGATGACAAACTTCATGAAGCATTGTGATGAGTAGAGTCATGGAGCATTGTGAAGACAGGGTTCATGGAGCATTGTGATGACAAGGGCAAGAGCATTGTGATGACAGGAGCATGGAGCATTGGTCTGACAAATTTCATGGATCATTGCAATGACAGTGGGCATGGCGCATTTTGATGACAAGGGCATGGAGCATTGTGATGAAAAGGTCATTGAGGATTGTGATGGCAAAGGTAATGGAGCATTGTGATGACAAGGGCTTGGAGCATTGTGATGACAAGGGTCATTGAGCATTGTAATGACAAGGGCATTGTGCATTGTGATGACAAGTGCCATTGAGAATTTTGATGACAAGTTCGTGAAGCATTGTGCTGACACACGCATGGAGGTTGCTATGACACGGTCATGGAGCATTGAGATGACAAGTGCATGGATAATTGTGATGACAAGAGCATGTAACATTGTGATGAGAAATGTCATGGAGCATTGTGATGACAAGGACGTGGAGAATTGTGTTGAAAAAGGACGTGGAGCATTGTGATGACCAGGGCATGGAGCATTGTGATGGCAAGACCGTGGAGCATTGTGATGAGAAGTCCATGGATAATTGTGTTGATGAGCCTCAAGGAGCACTGTAATGACAAGGGGCATGGAGCATTGTGATGACAGGTGTCCTGGAGCATTGTGATGATAAGTGTCATGGAGCATTCTGATGACAAACTTGTGAAGTATTGTGATAACAATGACATGGAGCATTGAGATGAAAAGGGCATGGAGCATTTTGATGAAAAATGCATGGAGCCTTTTCATGACAGTGTTCTGACGACAAGTGTCAGGGAGAATTGTGATGACAAGTGTATTCAGCATTGTTATGAAAAAGATCATGGAGCATTTTGATGACAAGGGCATGGAGTATTGTGATGACAGGTAGCATGGAGCGTTGTGATGACAAGTGTTATGACACATTGTGATCACAAGGATTTGGAGCATTGGGATGAGAGATGTCATGGATCATTTTGATTTCATGGAGCATGGAGCATTGTGAAGAAAAGGGCATGAAGCCAAGTGATCCCAAGGTTCATGGAGGATTGTGATGATAATGGGAATGGAGTATTGTGCTGACAAGAGCGTGGAGCATTGTGATGACATGGTCATGTAGCATTTTGCTGACAGAGACATGCAGCATTGTGATGACAGTGGTCATGGAGCATTCTGATGACAAGCTCGTGGAGATTTGTGATGACAATGGCATGGAGCATTATGATGAAAAGGGCATGGAGCATTGTGATGAAAAAGGTATGGAGCCTTTTCTTGACAGGGTACAAGGAGCATTCTGACGACAAGTGTCAGGGAACATTGTGATGACAAGTGTATTGAGCATTGTGATGAGAAGGTCATTGAGCATTGTGATGACAAGGGCATGGAGTATTGTGATGACAGGCATCATGGAGCGTTGTGATGACAAGTGTTATGGCACATTGTGATCATAAGGCTTTGAGGCATTGTGATGACAGAGGTCATGGAATATTTTGATTTCAAGGGGCATGGAGCATTGTGATGACACAAAAATGAAGCAATGTGATCCAAAGGTTCATGGAGGATTGTGATTATAATGGGAAGGGAGTATTGTGATGACAAGCGCATTGAGCATTGTTATGACAAGGTCATGTAGAATTTTGCTGACAAAGGCATGGAGTATTGTGATGACAAGTGTCATGGAGAACTGTGGTGAGAAGCGTCACAGAGCATTGT
This sequence comes from Mesoplodon mirus, assembly GCF_964341445.2. Classification (NCBI taxonomy): domain Eukaryota; kingdom Metazoa; phylum Chordata; class Mammalia; order Artiodactyla; family Ziphiidae; genus Mesoplodon; species Mesoplodon mirus. The sequence goes on along the minus strand of NW_028294910.1, from coordinate 101,528 downwards.
TATTACAGGTGTCATGGAGCATTGGGATGACAAGTGTATGGATCATTTTGATGAGAAGTTTCATGGAGAATTTTGATGACAAGAGTCCGGGATCATTGTGTTGTCATGGGTCATGGAGCATTGTGATGACAGGGGTCATGGAGCATTGTGATGACAGGGGTCATGGAGCATTGTGATGAGAAGGTCATGGAACATTGGGATGAAAATATTCATGGAGTATTGTGATGACAGTGGTCATGGAGTATTGTGATGAGAAGGGAATGGAGCATTGTGATGACAATGGTCATAGAGCATTGTGATGACAAGGACAAGGAGCCTTGTGAGGACAATGGCCATTGAGAATTTTGATGTCAAATTCATGAAGCATTTTGTTGACAAGCGCATGGAGCTTGCTATGACAGCAGTCATGGAGCATTGCGATGACAAGGAGGTGGAGAAATTTGATGACAAGGGACATGGAGCATTGTGATGACCAGGGCATGCAGCATTGTGATGGCAAGACCGTGGAGCACTGTGATGAGAAGTCCATGGATAATTGTGATGACGAGCGTCATGGAGCACTGTAATGGCAAGGGGCATGGAGCATTGTGATGACAGGTGTCATGGTACATTGTGATGACAGGGGTCATGGACCATTGAGACGACAATATTCATGGAACATTCTGATGACAAGCTTGTGGAGTATTGTGATGACAATGGCATGGAGCATTTGATGAAAAGGGCATGGATCCTTGTGATGAAGAAGGCAAGGAGCCTTTTCATGACAGGGTTCAAGGAGCATTGTGATGACAAGTCTCAGGGAGCAGTGTGATGACAAGCGTATTGAGCATTATGATGACAAACGTCATGGAGCATTGTGATGAGAAGACCATGGAGCCTTGTGATGACAAGTCTCATGGAACATTCTGATGAAAAGGGGCATGGAGCATTGTGATTACAGGGGCGTGGAGCATTGTGATGACAAGGGAATGGAGCATTGTGATGAGAAGGCCATGGAACATTCTGGTGGCATGCGTCATGGAGCTTTGTGATGACAAGGGCATGGAACATTGTCATCACAAGGGTTATGGAGCATTGTGATGAAAAGGGCATGGATCATTGTGATGAAAAATGCATGGAGCCTTGTCATGACAGGGTTCAAGGAGCATACTGACGACAAGTGTCATGGAGCATTGTGATGGCAAGGGTATTGAGCATTGTGATAACAAATAGCATGGAGCATTGTGATGAGAAGACCATGGATATTTGTGATGACAAGCGTCATGGGGCGTTGTGATGACAAGTGTTATGGAACATTGTGATCACAAGGGTTTGGAGCATTGTGATGACAGAGGTCATGGAGCATTTTGATTTCATTGTGATAACAATAGCATGAAGCATTATGATGATGGGCATGGTGCATTGTGATGACTGGGTTCATGGAGCATTGAGTTGAAAAGGGGCATGGAGCATTGTGATTACAGGTGTCTTGGAGCATTGTGATGACAATGGCATGGAGCATTGTGATGAGAAGTCCATGGACCACTCTGATGACATGCGTCATGGAGCTTTGTGATGATAAAGGCACGGAGCCTTTTAATAACAGGTATCTTGGAGAATTGTGATGACAATGTCATGGAGCATCGTGATGACAAGCATCATGAAGATTTGTGATGACAACGGTCATGGAGCATTTTGATGACAAGGGTGTGGTGCATTGTAATGAGAAGGGCAGGGAACATTGTGATGACAGGGCCATGGAGCAATTTGATGAAAAGGGTCATGACACATTTGGATGACAGGGGTTTTGGAACATTGTGATGTCAGGGGTCATGGAGCATTGTGATGAAAAGGGTCATGGATCATTTTGATGACAGGGGTTATGGAACATTGTGATGTCAGGAGTCATGGAGCATTGTGATTATAAGGGCATGTAGAAATATGATGACGGGGTCATGGAACATTTTGATGACAGGGGTGAGGGAATATTGTGATGACTATTTATGGAACATTGTGATATCAGTGGTGAGAGAGCATTTTGATGAGAAATTCATGGAGAATTGTTATGACAAAGTTTATGGAGCATTGTGATGACAAGGGTCATGGAGAATTCTGATGACAAGCTTGTGGAGTATTGTGATGAGAATGTCATGGAGCATTGAGATGAAAAGGGCATGGAGAATTGTGTTGAAAAAGGCATGGAGCCTTTTCATGACAGGGTTCAAGGAGTATTCTGACGACAACGGTGAGGGAACATTGTGATGACAAGGGAATGGAGCATTGTGATGACAAGGTCCTGAAGCATTTTGATGAGAAGACGATGGAGCCTTGTGATGACAAGTCTCATGGAGCATTCTGAAGAAAAGGGGCATGGTGCATTGTGATTACAGGGGGCTTGGAGCATTGTGATGACAAGGGCATGGAGCATTGTGAGGAGAAGGCCATGGAGCATTCTGATAACATGCATCATGGAGCTTTGTGATGACAAGGGCATGGAGCATTGTGATTACAGTGGTCTTGGAGCATTGTGATGACAAGGTTCATGGAGCCTTGTGATGACAAGGCCGTGGAACATTGTGATGGCAGGGGTTATGGAGCATTGTTATGACGGGGTAAAGGAGCATTTTGATGACAAGGGCATGGGACATTGGTCTGAAAACTTTCATGGATTATTGTGATGAGAGTGGGCATGCAGTAATGTTATGACAAGGGCATGGAACAATGTGATCAAAGGGTAATAGAGGATTGTAATGACAAGGGCATGGAGCATTGTGATGAGAGGGTTCTTGGAGCATTGTGATGACAGTAGCATGGAGCATTGTGATGCTAAGGGTCATGGAGCTTTGTGATGACAAATGTCATGGAGCATCTTGATGCCAAGGGCATGGTGCACTGTGGTGAGATGGGCAAGGATCATTGTGAAGACAGAGTCATGGAGCAATTTGATGAAAAATTCATGGAACATTTTGATGACAGTGTTTATGGAACATTGTGATGTCAGGTGTAATGGAGCATTGTGATGATAAGGGCATGTAGCATTGTGATGACAGGGGTCATGGAACATTGTGATGTCAGTGGTGAGGGAGTATTGTGATGACTAGTGATGGAACATTGTGATATCAGTGGTGAGAGAGAATTGTGATGAGAAGTGTATGGAGCATTGTGATGACAAGCTTTATGGAGTATTGTGATGACAAGGTTGTGGAGCATTGTGATGACAAGCGCATGGCGCATTATGATGACATGGGTCATGGAGCATTGTGCTGACAAGCGAATGGAGCATTGTGATGACAAGTGTCATGGAGCATTGTGCTGACAATAGCATGGAGCATTGTGATGACAAGGTCTTGGATCCTTGTGATGACATGGGTCATGGAACATTGTAATGACAAGGGAATGGAGCATTGTGATGACAAGGGTCATTGAGAATTTTGATGACAAGGTCGTTAAGCATTGTGATTACAAGCACATGGAGCTTGCTATGACAGGGGTCGTGGAGCATTGCGATGCCAAGTGCATGGAGAATTTGATGACAAGAGCATGTAACATTGTGATGAGAAATGTCATGGAGCATTGTGATGACAAGGACGTGCAGAATTGTGAGGACAAGGGACATGGAGCATTGTGATGACCAGGCATGGAGCATTTTGATGGAAAGACCGTGGAGCATTGTAATGAGAAGTCCATGGATAATTGTGATGACGAGCATTATGGAGCACTTTAATGACCAGGGGCATGGATCATTGTGATTACAGGGTTCTTGGAGCATTGTGATGACAAGTGTCATGGAGCCTTGTGATGACAAGGGCATGGAGCATTCTGATGAGAAGGCCATGGAGCATTCTGATTACATGCGTCATTGAGCTTTGTGTGACCAGGGCATGGTGAATTGTGATTACAGGGGTCATGGAGCATCGTGATTACAAGGGTCATGGAGCCACGTGATGAAAAGGCTGTGGAACATTGCAATGGCAGGTGTCATGGAGCATTGTGATGACAAAGGCATGGAGCATTGGTCTGAAAAGTTTCATGGATTATTGTGATGAGAGTGGGCATGGAGCATTGTGATGACAAGGCCAGGAACACTGTGATGCATGGGTCATGGAGGATTGTAATGACATGGGCGTGGAGCATTGTGATGAGAAGGGCATCGTACATTGTGATGACAAGCGTCATGGAACTTTGTGATGACAAGAGCATGGAGCAATGTGATGACAGGGTTCATGGAGCATTGTGATGACAATGACATGGAGCATTGTGATGCCAAGGGTCAAGGAACAGTGTGATGACAAAGGTCATGGAGCATTTTGATGACAAGCGCATGGTGCATTGTGATGAGAAGGGCAGGGTGCATTGTGATCCCAAGGGCATGAAGAAATGTGATCCCAAGTTTCATGGAGGATTGTGATGACAATGGGAATGGAGTATTGGTGATAACAAGCTCTTGGAGCATTGTGATGACAAGATCATGTAGCATTTTGCTGACAAAGGCATGGAGCATTGTGACGACAAGGGTCATGGAGCACTGTGATGACAAGCGTCATGGAGCCTTTTGATTTCAGGGGTCATGGAGCATTGGGATGACAAGGGCATGGATCATTGTGATGACAAGTGTCATGGAGCATTTTGATGACAAGAGTCCCGGATCATTTTCTTGTCAGGGTCTTGGAGCATTGTGATGACTGTGGTCATGGGGCATTGTGATGACAGTGGTCATGGAGCATTGTGATGAGAAGGTCATTGAGCATTGGGCTGAATATATTCATGGAGTATTGTGATGACATTGGTCATGGAGCATTGTGATGAGAAGGTCAAAGAGAATTGGGCTGAAAATATTCATGGAGTATTGTGATGACATGGGTCATGGAACAGTGTGATGACAAGGGAATGGAGTATGGTGATGACATATTCCTGCAGCATTGTGATGAGAACACCATGGAGCTGGTGATGACAAGTCTCATGGAGCATTCTGATGAAAAGGGGCATGGAGCATTTTGATTACAGGTGTCTTGGAGCATTGTGATGACAAGGGCATGGAGCATTGTGATGAGAAGGCCATGGAGCACTCTGATGACATGCCCCATGGAGCTTTTTGATGACAAGGGCATGGAGCATTGTCATTACAGGGCTCTTGGAGTATTGTGAATAAAATGACATGGATCATTGTGATGAAAAAGGCATGGAGCCTTGTTATGACAGGGTTCAAAGATCATACTGATGGCAAGTGTCATGGAGCATTGTGCTGACAAAGGCTTGGAGCATTGTGATGACAAGGGTCACAGAGAATTGTGATGAAAAGTTCATGGAGCATTGTGGTGACACAGGTCACATAGCCATGTGATGACTAGGGCATGGACCATTGTGATGACAAATGTCATGAAGCATTGTGATGACTGGAGTCACGGAGCATTGTGATGACAGGCGTCATGGAGCATTGTGATGACAAGGGCATGGAACATTGTGATGACAGGGGCATGGAGCATTGGTCTTACAAGTTTCATGGATTGTTGTGATGATAGTGGGCATGGCACATTGTGATGACAAGGGATGGAGCATTGTGATGAAAAGGTCATGGATTATTGTGAAGACAGGTATCAGGGAGCATTGTGATGACATATGTCATGGTCCATTGTGATGTATATGGCATGGAGCATTGTGATGCCAAGTGTCATGGAGGATTGTGATGACAAAGGTCATGGAGCATTGTGATGACAAGGATCATGGAGCATTGTGATGACAAGTGTCATGGAGCATTGTGATGGCAAGGGCCATTGAGAATTTTGATGACAAGGTCGTGAAGCATTGTGATGACAAGTGCATGGTGCTTGCAATGACAGGGGTCATGGAGCATTGTGATGACAAGTGCATGGAGAATTGTGATGACACAGGCATGTAACATTGTGATGAGAAGTGTTATGGAGCATTGTGATGACAAGGACTTGGAGAATTGTGATGACATAGGACATGGAACATTGTGATGACCAGGATATGGAGCATTGTGATGGAAAGACCGTGGAGCATTGTGAAGAGAAGACCATGGATTATTGTGATGACGAGCATTATGGAGCACTTTAATGACAAGGGTCATGGATCATTGTGATTACATGGGTCTTGGAGCATTGTGATGACAAGAGTCATGGAGCCACGTGATGAAAAGGCTGTGGAACATTGCAATAGCAGGTGTCATGGAGCATTGTTATGACAGGGATAATGGAGCATTGTGATGACAAGGGTATGGAGCATTGGTCTGAAAAGTTTCAAGGATTATTGTGATGAGAGTGGGCATGGAGCATTGTGATGACAAGGGCATGGAACACTGTGATACATGGGTCATGGAGGATTGTAATGACAAGCGCAGGGAGCATTGTTTTGATAAGGCTTCAAGCACTGTGATGACAAGGGTCATGGAGAACTGTGATGACAGTGGCATGGAGCAGTATGATGAGAGGATTCATAGAGCATTGTGATGACCATGGCAATGAGCATTGTGATGCCGAGTGTCATGGAGCTTTGTGATGACAAAGGTCATGGAGCTTTTTGATGACAAGGGGGTGGGGCACTGTGATGTGAAGGGCAGGGATCTCTGTGATGAGAGTGTCATGGAGCAATTTGATGAAAAGTGTCATGGAACATATTGATAACTGGGGTTATGGAACATTGTGATGTCAGGGGTCATGGAGCATTTTCATGAAAAGGTTCAAGGAGCATTTTGATGACAGGGGTTATGGAACATTGTGATGTCATTGGTCATGGAGCATTGCGATGATAAGGGCATATAGCATTGTGATGACAGGCGTCATGGAACATTGTGAAGACAGGGGTGAGGGCGTATTGTGATGACTAGTGATGGAACATTGTGATATCACTGGTGAGAGAGAATTTTGATGAGAAGTGCATGGAGCATTGTGATGACAGGTGTCATGGAGCATTGTGAGGACAGGGGCATGGAGCATTGGTCTGAAAGTTTGATGGATTATTGTGATGACAGTGGGCATTGCACATTGTGATGACAATGTCATGGAATATTGTGAAGACAGGTGTCAGAGAGCACTGTGATGACATATGTCATGGTCCATTGCGATGACAATGGCATGGAGCACTGTGAGGCCAAGTGTCATGGAGGATGGTGAATACAAAGGTAATGGAGCATTGTGGTGACAAGGGCTTGGAGCATTGTGATGACAAGGGTCATGGAGCATTTTGATGACAAGTTCATGGAGCATTTTGATGACAAGGGCATGGAGCTTGCTATGTCAGGGACATGGATCATTGTGATCACAAGTGCATGGAGAATTGTGATGACAAGAGCATGTAACATTGTGATGACCAGTGTCAAGGAACATTGTGATGACAAGGACGTGGAGAATTGTGATGACAAGGGACATGGAGCATATTGATGACCAGGGCATGGAGCATTGTGATGGCAAGACCGTGAAGCATTTTGATGAGAAGACCATGGATAATTGTGTTGGCAAGCGTCATGGAGCACTGTTTTGACAAGGGGCATGGAGCATTGTGATGACAAGAGTCATGGGGCATTCTGATGACAAGCTTGTGGAGTATTGTGATGACCATGGCATGGAGCATTGTGATGAAAAGGGCATGGAGCATTGTGATTAAAAAGGAATGGAGCCTTTTGATGACAGGTTTCAAGGAGCATTCTGATGACAAGTGTCAAGGAGCACTGTGATGACAAGTATATTGAGCATTGTGATGACAAATGTCATGGAGCATTGTGATGAGAAGGGCATGGAGTATTGTGATTACAGGCATCATGGAGCGTTGTGATGACAAATGTTATGGAACATTGTGATCAAAAGGTTTGGAGCATTGTGATGACAGTGGTCATGTATCATTTTGATTTCAAGGAGCATGGACCATTGTGATGACAAGGGCATGAAGCAATGTGATCCCAAGGTTCATGGAGGACTGTGATGACAAGTGCATGGAGCATTGTGATGAGAACACCATGGAGCCTTGTGATGACAAGTCTCATGGAGCATTCTGATGAAAAGTGGCATGGAGCATTGTGATTACAGGGGTCTTAGAGCATTGTGATGACATGGGCAAGGAGCATTGTGATGAGAAGGCCATGGAGCATTCTGATGGCATGCGTCATGGAGCTTTGTGATGACAAGTGCAAGAAGCTTTGTGATTACAGGGATCTTGGAGGATTGTGATGACAAGGGCATGGAACATTGTGATGACAAGGCCATGGAGCATTCTGATGGCATGCGTCATGGAGTTTTGTGATGAAAAGGGCATGGAGCATTGTGATGAAAAAGGCATGGGGCCTTGTCATGACATGGTTCAAGGAGCATACAGATGACAAGTGTCAGGGAGCATTGTGATGACAAGTGTATTGAGCATTGTGATGACAAAGGTCATGGAGCATTGTGATGACAAGGCCGTGGAACATTGTGATTGCAGGGGTCATGGAGCATTGTTATGACAGGGGTAATTTAGCATTGTGATGACAAGGCCATCGAATATTGGTCTGAAAAGTTTCATGGATTATTGTGATGAGAGTGAGCATAGAGCATTGTGATGACAAGGGCATGGAAGACTGTGATACATGGGTAATGGAGGATTGTAATGACAAGGTCATGGAGCAATGAGATTAGAAGGGCATCAAGCATTGTGTTGACAAGCGTAATGGAGCAATGTGATGACAGGTTTCATGGAACAATGTGATGAGAGGGATCATGGAGCATTGTGATGCCAAGGGTCATGGAGCTTTGAGATGAAAAAGGTCATGGAGCATTTTGATGACAAGGGCATGGTGCATTGTCATGAGAAGCGTAGGGAGCACTGTAATGATGAACATCATGGGGCATTGTGATGATAAGTGTTATGGAACATTGTGATCACATGGGTTTGGAGCATTGTGATGACAGACGTCATGGAGCACTTTGATTTCATTGTGATGACAATAGCATGAAGCACTATGATGATGGGCGTTGTGCACTGTGATGACAGGGTTCATGGAGCATTGAGATGAAAAGGGGCATGGAGCATTGTAATTACAAGGGTCTTGGAGCATTGTGATGACAAGGGCATGGAGCATTGTGATGAGAAGGCCATGGAGCATTCTGTTGACATGTGTCATGGAGCTTTGTGATGACAAGGGCATGGAGCATTGTGATTACAGGGGTCTTTGAGCATTGTGATGAAAAGGGCATGGATCATTGTGATGAAAAAGGCATGGAGCCTAGTCATGACAGGGTTCAAGGAGCATACTGACGACAAGTGTCAGGAAGCATTGTGATGACAAGTGTATTGAGCATTGTGATGACAAAGTCTTGGAGCATTGTGATGATAAAACCATGGATAATTGTGATGATGAGCGTCATGGGGCGTCATTATAACAAGAGTTATGGAACATTGTGATCACAAGGGTTTGGAGCTTTGTGATGACAGAGGTCATGGAGCATTTTGATTTCATTGTGATGACAATAGCATGAAGCACTAGGATGATGGGCATGGTGCATTGTGATGACAGGGTTCATGGAGCATTGAGATGACAAGGGCATGGAGCATTGTGATTACATGGGTATTTGAGCATTTTGATGACAAGGGCATGGAGCATTGTGATTTCAAGGTCATGTAGCATTTTACTGATAAAGAAATGGAGCATTGTGAGGACAAGTGTAATGGAGCACTGTGATGCAAGCGTCACAGAGCATTGTGATTATGGGTCATGGAGCATTGGGATGACAAGGACATGGATCATTTTGATTTCAAGGGTAATGGATCATTTTGATGACAAGAGTCCCGGTTCATTGTGTTGTCAGGGGTCATGGAGCATTGTGATGACAGTGGTCATGGAGCATCGTGATGACAGGGGTCATGGAGCATTGTGATGAGAAGGTCATGGATCATTGGGCTGAAATTGTTCATGGAGCATTGTGATAACAAGGGAATGGAGCATTGTGATGACAAGGTCCTGGAGCATTGTGATGAGAGGACCATGGAGCCTTGTGATGACAAGTCTCATGGAGCATTCTGATGAAAAGGGGCATGGAGCATTGTGATTACAGGGGTCTTGGAGCATTGTGATGAAAAGGGCAAGGAGCATTGTGATGAGAATGCCATGGAGCATTCTGATGACATGTGTCATGGAGCTCTTTGATGACAAGGAATGGAGCATTGTGATTACAGGGGTCTTGGATCATTGTGATGAAAAAGGCATGGAGCCTTGTCATGACAGGGTTCAAGGAGCATACTGATGACAAGTGTAAGGGAGCATTGTGATGACAAGTGTATTGAGCATTGTGATGACAAAGGTCATGGAACATTGTGATGAGAAGACCATGGATAATTGTGATGACGAGCTTCATGGGGCATTGTGATGACAAGTGTTATGGAACATTGTGACCACAAGGGTTTGGAGCATTGTGACGGCAGAGGTCATGGAGCATTTTGATTTCATTGTGATGACAATAGCATGAAGCACTATGATGATGGGCGTGGTGCACTGTGATGACAGGTTTCATGGAGCATTGAGATGAAATGGGGCATTGGGCATTGTGATTACATGGGTCTTGGAGCATTGTGATGACAAGGACATGGAGCATTGTGATGAGAAGGCCATGGAGCATTCTGATGACATGCGTCATTGAGCTTTTTGATGACAAGGCCATGGAGCATTGTGATGGCATGTGTTATGGAGCATTGTTATGAGAAGGGAATGGAGCATTGGTCTGAAAAGTTTCATGGATTATTGTGATGAGAGTGGGAATGGAGCATTGTGATGACAAGGGCATGGAACACTGTGATACATGGGTCATGGAGGATGGTAATGACAAGGGCATGGAGCATTGTAATGAGAAGGGCATCGAGCATTGTGCTGACAAATGTCATGGAGCGTTGTGTTGAGAAGGGCATGGAGCAATGTGATGAGAGGCCTCTTTGAGCATTGTGATGACAATGGCATGGAGCATTTTGATGCCAAGGGTCATGGAGCTTTGTGATGACAAAGGTCATTGAGCATTTTGATGACAAGGGCTTGGTGCAATGTGATGAGAAGTGCAGGGAGCATTGTGATGACAAGGCCGTGGAACATTGTGATGGCAGGGGTCATGGATCATTGTTATGACAGGGGTCATGGAGCATTGTGATGACAAGGGCTTGGAGCATTGGTCTGAAAAGTTTCATGGATTATTGTTATGAGATTCGGAATGGAGCATTGTGATGACCAGGGCACGGAACACTGTGATACATGGGTCATGGAAGAGTGTAATGACAAGGGCATGGAGCATTGCGATGAGAATGGCATCGAGCATTGTGATGACAAGCATCATGGCGCAATGTGATGAGAGGGTTCATGGAGCATTTTGATGAGAAGTGCATGTAGCATTGTGATGACAGTGGTCATGGAATATTGTGATGACAGCGGTGGGGGAGTTTTGTGATGACTAGTGATGGAACATTGTGATATCAGTGGTGAGAGAACATTTAGATGATAAGTGCATGGAGCATTGTTATGACATGATTTATGGAGCATTGTGATGAAAATGTTGTGGAGCATTGTGATGAGAATCGCATGGTGAATTATGATGACATGGGCCATGGATCATTGTGCTGACAACTGCATGCAGCATTGTGATGACAACGGTCTTGGAAAATTGTGATGCCAAGTGTCATGGAGGATTGTGATGACAAAAGTAATGGAGAATTGTGATGACAAGGGCTTGGAGCATTGTGATGACAAGGGCATGGAGTATTGTGATGAGTGGAATCATGGAGCATTGCAATGACAGGGGTCATGGAGCATTGTGATGACAAGGGCAAGGAGCATTGTGTTGCCATGGGCATGGAGCATTGGTCTGACAAGTTTCATGGATTATTGCAATGACATTGGGCATGGCGCATTTTGATGACAAGGGCATGGAGCATTGTTATGACAAGGTCATGGATGATTGTGATGGCAAAGGTAATGGAGCATTGTGATGAAAGGGCCTGGAGCATTGTGATGAAAAGGTCAGGGAGCATTGTGATGAGAAGGGAATGGAGCATTGCGATGAAAAGTTCCATTGAGAATTTTGATGACATGTTCGTGAAGCATTGTGATGACACGCACATGGAGCTTTCTATGACAGGGTCATGGAGCATTGCGATGACAAGTGCATGGAGAATTGTGATGGCAAGAGCATGTAACATTTTGATGAGAAGTGTCATGGAGCATTTTGATGACAGGGACGTGGAGAATTGTGATGCAAAGGGACATGGTGCATTGTGATGACCAGGGCATGGAGCATAGTGATGGCAAGACCGTGGAGCACTGTGATGAGAAGACCCCGGATAACTGTGATGACGAGCATCATGGAGCACTGTAATGACAAGGGGCATGGAGCATTGAGATGACAGGTGTCATGGAGCATTGTCATGACAGGGGTCATGGATCATTGTGATGACAAGTGTCATGGAACATTCTGATGACAAGCTTGTGGAGCATTGTGATGACAATGGCATGGAGCATTGTGATGAACAAGGCATGGAGCCTTTTCATGACAGTGTTCAAGGAGCATTCTGATGACAAGTGTCAGAGAGCATTGTGATGACTATGTATTGAGCATTGTGATGACAAAGGTCATGGAGCATTGTGATGACAAGGTCATGGATTATTGTGATGATAGGCATCATGGAGCGTTGTGATGACAAGTGTTATGGAACATTGTGATCACAGGGTTTGGAGCATTGTGATGACAGAGGTCATGGATCATTTTGATTTCATTTAGAATGGAGCATTGTGATGACAAGGGCATGAAGCAAAGTGATCCCAAGGTTCTTGGAGGATTGTGATGACAATGGGAATGGAGTATTGGTGATAACAAGCTCATGGAGCATTCTGATGACAAGCTCGTGGAGATTTGTGATGACAATGGCATGGAGCATTGTGATGACAACGGTCATGGAGCACTGTGATGAAAAGCATCACGGAGCATTGTGATTACATGGGTCATGGAGCATTGGGATGACAAGGGCATGGATCATTGTGATGACAATTGTCATGGAGCATTTTGATGACAAGAGTCCTGGATCATTTTGTTGTCAGGGTCATGGAGCATTGTGATGACTGTGGTCATGGAGCACTGTGATGACAGTGGTCCTGGAGCATTGTGATGATAAAGTCAAAGAGAATTGGGCTGAAAGTGTTCATGGAGTATTGTGATGACATGGCTCATGGAACATTGTGATGACAAGGGAATGGAGTATGGTGATGACAAGGTCCTGGAGCATTGTGATGAGAACACCATGGAGCTTTGTGATGACAAGTCTCATGGAGCATTCTGATGAAAAGGGGCATGGAGCATTGTGATTACAGGTGTCTTGGAGCATTGTGATGACAAGGGCATGGAGCATTGTGATGAGAAAGCCATGGAGCACTCTGATGACTTGCCTCATGGAGCATTGTGATGACAAGGGCATGGAGCATTGTGATGATAGGGGCATGGAGCATTGGTCTTACACGTTTCATGGATTATTGTGATGACAGAGGGCATGGTGCATTGTGATGACAAGGGCATGGAGCATTGTGAAGACAAGGAAATAGAGTTTTGTGAAGACAAGTGTCAGGGAGCATTGTGATGCCATATGTCATGGTCCATTGTGATGACAATGGCATGTAGCATTGTGATGGAAAATGCATGGAGCCTTTTCATGACAGGGTTCAAGGAGCATTCTGACATGTGTATTGAGTATTGTGATGACAATGGCATGGTGCATTGTGATGCCAAGTATCATGGAGGATTCTGATGACAAAGGTAATGGAGCAATGTGATGACAAGGTCTTGGAGCATTGTGATGAGAAGACCATGGATAAATGTGATGATGAGCGTCATGGGGCGTTGTGATAACAAGTGTTTTGGAACATTGTGATCACAAGGTTTTGGAGCCTTGTGATGACAGAGTCCATGGAGCATTTTGATTTCATTGTGATGACAATAGCATGAAGCATTATGATGATGGGCATGGTGCATTGTGATGAGAAGCGTCATGGAGCTTTGTGATGAAAAGGGCATGGAGCATTGCGTGAGTGTTCATGGAGCATTGTGATGACAATGGCATGGAGCATTGTGATGAGTGGACTCATGGAGCATTGCGATGACAGGGGTCATGGAGCATTGTGATGACAAGGGCAAGGAACATTGTGATGACAGGGGCATGGAGCAATTTGATGAAAAGTGTCATGGAACATTTTGTCGACAGGGGTAATGGAACATTGTGATGTCAGGGGTCATGGAGCATTGTGATGAAAAAGTCATGTAGCATTGTGATGACAGGGGTCATGGAACATTGTGATGACAGGGGTGAGGGAGTATTGTGATGACTAGTGATGGAACATTGTGATATCAGTGGTGAGCTAGCATTTTGATGGGAAGTGCATGGAGCATTGTGAGGACCAGCTTTATGGGGCATTGTGATGACAATGTTGTGGAGCATTTTGATGACAAGCGCATGGTACATTGTGATGACATGGGTCATGGAGCATTTTGCTGACAAGCGCATGGAGCATTGTGATGTCAAAGGTCATGGAGCATTGTGCTGACAAAGGCATGGCGCATTGTGATGACAAGCTTCACAGAGAATTGTGATGAAAAATTCATGGAGAATTGTGGTGACAAAGGTAACAGAGCCTGGGGATGACGAGGGCATGGACCACTGTGATGACAAAGTTCATGAAGTATTGTGATGAGTGGAATCATGGAGCATTGCGATGACAGGGGTCATGGAGCATTGTGATGACAAGGGCAAGGAGCATTGTGTTGACATGGGCATGGAGCATCGGTCTGATAAGTTTCATGGATTATTGCAATGACATTGGGCATGGCACATTTTGATGACAAGGGCATGGAGCATTGTTATGACAAGGTCATGGATGATTGTGATGGCAAAGTTAATGGAGCATTGTGATGACAAGGGCCTGGAGCATTGTGATGAAAAGGGTCAGGGAGCATTGTGATGACAAGGGCATGGAGCATTGCAATGACAAGGTCCATTGAGAATTTTGATGACAAGTTCGTGAAGCATTGTGATGACACGCGTGTAGCTTTCTATGACAGGGTCATGGAGCATTGCGATGACAAGTGCATGGAGAATTGTGATGACAAGAGCATGTAACATTTTGATGAGAAGTGTCATGGAGCATTGTGATGACAGGGACGTGGAGAATTGTGATGCAAAGGGACATGGTGCATTGTGATGACCAGGGCATGGAGCATAGTGATGGCAAGACCGTGGAGCACTGTGATGAGAAGACCCCGGATAATTGTGATGACGAGCGTCATGGAGCACTGTAATGACAAGGGGCATGGAGCATTGTGATGACAGGTGTCATGGAGCTTTGTCATTACAGGGGTCATGGAGCATTGTGATGACCAGGGAATGGAGAATTGTGATGACAAGGTCCTGGAGCATTTTGAGCAGAAGACTATGGAGCCTTGTGATGACAAGTCTCATGGAGCATTCTGATGAAAAGGGGCATGGAGCATTGTGATTACAGGGGTCGTGGAGCATTGTGATGACAAAGGAATGGAGCATTGTGATGAGAAGGCCATGGAACATTCTGATCACATGCGTCAAGGAGCTTTGTGGTGACAATGGCATGGAGCATTGTGATTACAGGGGTCATGGAGCATTTTGATGAAAAGGGAATGGATCATTGTGATTAAAAAATGCATGGAGCCTTGTCATGACAGGGTTCAATGAGCATACTGATGACAAGTGTCAAGGAGCATTGTGATGGCAAGGGTATTGAGCATTATGATGACAAATATCATGGAGCATTGTGATGAGAAGACCATGGATAATTGTGATGACAAGCGTCATGGGGCTTTGTGATGACAAGTGTTATGGAACATTGTGATCAAATGGGTTTGGAGCATTGTTATGACAGAGGTCATGGAGCGTTTTGATTTCATTGTGATGACAATAGCATGAAGCATTATGATGATGGGCATGGTGCATTGTGATGACAGGGTTCATGGAGCATTGAGATGAAAAGCGGCATGGAGCATTGTGATTACAGGGGTCTTGGAGCATTGTGAAGACAATGGCATGGAGCATTGTGATGAGAAATCCATGGACCACTCAGATGACATGCGTCATGGAGCTTTGTGATGACAATGGCATGGAACATTTAGAAGAAAAGGGGCATGGAGCATTGTGATTAAAGGGGTCTTGGAGCATTGTGATGACAATGGCATGGAGCATTGTGATGAGAAGTCCATGGACCACTCTGATGACATGTGTCATGGAGGTTTGTGATTACAAAGGCATGGAGCATTGTTATAACAGGTATCTTGGAGAATTGTGATGACAATGTCATGGAGCATCGTGCTGACAAGCGTCATGAAGATTTGTGATGACAACGGTCATGGAGCATTTTGATAACAAGGGCGTGGTTCTTTGTGATGAGAAGGGCAGTAGAGCATTGTGATGAAATAAGTCAGGGAGCCTTTTGATGACAAGGGTGTGGTGCATTGTAATGATAAGAGCAGGGAGCATTGTGATGACACGGTCATGGAGGAATTTGATGAAAAGGGTCATGACACATTTGGATGACAAGGGTTATGTAACATTGTGATATCAGGGGTCATGGAGCATTGTGATTAAAAGGGTCATGGATCATTTTGATGACAGGGTTTATGGAACATTGTGATGTCAGGAGTCATGGAGCATTGTGATGATAAGTGCATGTAGCAGTGAGATGACAGGGTCATGGAACATTTTGATGACAGGGGTGAGGGAATATTGTGATGACTAGTTATGGAACATTGTGATATCAGTGTTGAGAGAGCATTTTGATGAGAAGTTCATGGAGAATTGTTATGACAAAGTTTATGGAGCATTGTGATGAAAAGGGTCATGGAGTATTCTGATGAGAAGTTTGTGGAGTATTGTGATGAGAATGGCATGGAGCATTGAGATGAAAAGGGCATGGAGAAATGTGATGTAAAAGGCATGGAGCCTTTTAATGACAGGGTTCAAAGAGCATTCTGACGACAAGTGTCAGGGAACATTGTGATAACAAGGGAATGGAGCATTGTGATGAGAAGGTCCTGAAGCATTGTGATGAGAAAACCATGGAGCCTTGTGATGACAAGTCTCATGGAGCATTCTGATGAAAAGGGGCATGGTGCATTGAGATTACAGGGGGCTTGGAGCATTGTGATGACAAGGGCATGGAGCATTTTGAGGAGAAGGCCATGGAGCATTCTTGTAACATGCATCATGGAGCTTTGTGATGACAAGGGCATGGAACATTGTGATTACAGGGCTCTTGGAGCATCGTGATGACAATGGTCATGGAGTCTTTTGATGACAAGGCCGTGGAACATTGTGATGGCATGGGACATGGAGCATTGTTATGACAGGGGTAATGGAGCATTTTGATGACAAGGGAATGGAGCATTGGTCTGAAACGTTTTATGGATTATTGTGATGAGAGTGGGCATGGAGCATTGTGATGACAAGGGCCGGAACAATGTGATAAATGGGTCATAGAGTATTGTAATGACAGGGGCATGGTGCATTGTGATGAGAAGGGCATCGAGCATTGTGATGACAAGCCTCATGGAGCTTTGTGATGACAAGGGCATGGAGCAATGCGATGAGAGGGTTCATGGAGCATTGTGATGACAGTGGCATGGAGCATTGTGATGCTAAGGGTCATGGTGCTTTGTGATGACAAATGTCATGGAGCATTTTGATGCCATGGGCGTGGTGCATTGTGATGAGACGGGCAGGGATCATTATGAAGACAGTGTCATGGAGCAATTTGATGCAAAGTCATGGAACATTTTGATGACAGGGGTTATGGATCATTGTGATGTCAAGTGTCATGGAGCATTGTGATGATAAGGGCATGTAGCATTGTGATGACAGGGGTCATGGAACATTGTGATGACAGGGGTGAGGGAGTATTGTGATGACTAGTGATGGAACATTGTGATATCAGTGGTGAGCTAGCATTTTGATGGGAAGTGCATGGAGCATTGTGAGGAAAAGCTTTATGGAGCATTGTGATGACAATGTTGTGGAGCATTTTGATGACAAGCGCATGGTACATTGTGATGACATGGGTCATGGAGCATTGTGCTGACAAGCGAATGGAGCATTGTGATGACAAGTGTCATGGAGCATTGTGCTGACAATAGCATGGAGCATTGTGATGACAAGGTCTTGGATCCTTGTGATGACATGGGTCATGGAACATTGTAATGACAAGGGAATGGAGCATTGTGATGACAAGGGTCATTGAGAATTTTGATGACAAGGTCGTTAAGCATTGTGATTACAAGCACATGGAGCTTGCTATGACAGGGGTCGTGGAGCATTGCGATGCCAAGTGCATGGAGAATTTGATGACAAGAGCATGTAACATTGTGATGAGAAATGTCATGGAGCATTGTGATGACAAGGACGTGCAGAATTGTGAGGACAAGGGACATGGAGCATTGTGATGACCAGGCATGGAGCATTTTGATGGAAAGACCGTGGAGCATTGTAATGAGAAGTCCATGGATAATTGTGATGACGAGCATTATGGAGCACTTTAATGACCAGGGGCATGGATCATTGTGATTACAGGGTTCTTGGAGCATTGTGATGACAAGTGTCATGGAGCCTTGTGATGACAAGGGCATGGAGCATTCTGATGAGAAGGCCATGGAGCATTCTGATTACATGCGTCATTGAGCTTTGTGTGACCAGGGCATGGTGAATTGTGATTACAGGGGTCATGGAGCATCGTGATTACAAGGGTCATGGAGCCACGTGATGAAAAGGCTGTGGAACATTGCAATGGCAGGTGTCATGGAGCATTGTGATGACAAAGGCATGGAGCATTGGTCTGAAAAGTTTCATGGATTATTGTGATGAGAGTGGGCATGGAGCATTGTGATGACAAGGCCAGGAACACTGTGATGCATGGGTCATGGAGGATTGTAATGACATGGGCGTGGAGCATTGTGATGAGAAGGGCATCGTACATTGTGATGACAAGCGTCATGGAACTTTGTGATGACAAGAGCATGGAGCAATGTGATGACAGGGTTCATGGAGCATTGTGATGACAATGACATGGAGCATTGTGATGCCAAGGGTCAAGGAACAGTGTGATGACAAAGGTCATGGAGCATTTTGATGACAAGCGCATGGTGCATTGTGATGAGAAGGGCAGGGTGCATTGTGATCCCAAGGGCATGAAGAAATGTGATCCCAAGTTTCATGGAGGATTGTGATGACAATGGGAATGGAGTATTGGTGATAACAAGCTCTTGGAGCATTGTGATGACAAGATCATGTAGCATTTTGCTGACAAAGGCATGGAGCATTGTGACGACAAGGGTCATGGAGCACTGTGATGACAAGCGTCATGGAGCCTTTTGATTTCAGGGGTCATGGAGCATTGGGATGACAAGGGCATGGATCATTGTGATGACAAGTGTCATGGAGCATTTTGATGACAAGAGTCCCGGATCATTTTCTTGTCAGGGTCTTGGAGCATTGTGATGACTGTGGTCATGGGGCATTGTGATGACAGTGGTCATGGAGCATTGTGATGAGAAGGTCATTGAGCATTGGGCTGAATATATTCATGGAGTATTGTGATGACATTGGTCATGGAGCATTGTGATGAGAAGGTCAAAGAGAATTGGGCTGAAAATATTCATGGAGTATTGTGATGACATGGGTCATGGAACAGTGTGATGACAAGGGAATGGAGTATGGTGATGACATATTCCTGCAGCATTGTGATGAGAACACCATGGAGCTGGTGATGACAAGTCTCATGGAGCATTCTGATGAAAAGGGGCATGGAGCATTTTGATTACAGGTGTCTTGGAGCATTGTGATGACAAGGGCATGGAGCATTGTGATGAGAAGGCCATGGAGCACTCTGATGACATGCCCCATGGAGCTTTTTGATGACAAGGGCATGGAGCATTGTCATTACAGGGCTCTTGGAGTATTGTGAATAAAATGACATGGATCATTGTGATGAAAAAGGCATGGAGCCTTGTTATGACAGGGTTCAAAGATCATACTGATGGCAAGTGTCATGGAGCATTGTGCTGACAAAGGCTTGGAGCATTGTGATGACAAGGGTCACAGAGAATTGTGATGAAAAGTTCATGGAGCATTGTGGTGACACAGGTCACATAGCCATGTGATGACTAGGGCATGGACCATTGTGATGACAAATGTCATGAAGCATTGTGATGACTGGAGTCACGGAGCATTGTGATGACAGGCGTCATGGAGCATTGTGATGACAAGGGCATGGAACATTGTGATGACAGGGGCATGGAGCATTGGTCTTACAAGTTTCATGGATTGTTGTGATGATAGTGGGCATGGCACATTGTGATGACAAGGGATGGAGCATTGTGATGAAAAGGTCATGGATTATTGTGAAGACAGGTATCAGGGAGCATTGTGATGACATATGTCATGGTCCATTGTGATGTATATGGCATGGAGCATTGTGATGCCAAGTGTCATGGAGGATTGTGATGACAAAGGTCATGGAGCATTGTGATGACAAGGATCATGGAGCATTGTGATGACAAGTGTCATGGAGCATTGTGATGGCAAGGGCCATTGAGAATTTTGATGACAAGGTCGTGAAGCATTGTGATGACAAGTGCATGGTGCTTGCAATGAAAGGGGTCATGGAGCATTGTGATGACAAGTGCATGGAGAATTGTGATGACACGGGCATGTAACATTGTGATGAGAAGTGTTATGGAGCATTGTGATGACAAGGACTTGGAGAATTGTGATGACATAGGACATGGAACATTGTGATGACCAGGATATGGAGCATTGTGATGGAAAGACCGTGGAGCATTGTGAAGAGAAGACCATGGATTATTGTGATGACGAGCATTATGGAGCACTTTAATGACAAGGGTCATGGATCATTGTGATTACATGGGTCTTGGAGCATTGTGATGACAAGAGTCATGGAGCCACGTGATGAAAAGGCTGTGGAACATTGCAATAGCAGGTGTCATGGAGCATTGTTATGACAGGGATAATGGAGCATTGTGATGACAAGGGTATGGAGCATTGGTCTGAAAAGTTTCAAGGATTATTGTGATGAGAGTGGGCATGGAGCATTGTGATGACAAGGGCATGGAACACTGTGATACATGGGTCATGGAGGATTGTAATGACAAGCGCAGGGAGCATTGTTTTGATAAGGCTTCAAGCACTGTGATGACAAGGGTCATGGAGAACTGTGATGACAGTGGCATGGAGCAGTATGATGAGAGGATTCATAGAGCATTGTGATGACCATGGCAATGAGCATTGTGATGCCGAGTGTCATGGAGCTTTGTGATGACAAAGGTCATGGAGCTTTTTGATGACAAGGGGGTGGGGCACTGTGATGTGAAGGGCAGGGATCTCTGTGATGAGAGTGTCATGGAGCAATTTGATGAAAAGTGTCATGGAACATATTGATAACTGGGGTTATGGAACATTGTGATGTCAGGGGTCATGGAGCATTTTCATGAAAAGGTTCAAGGAGCATTTTGATGACAGGGGTTATGGAACATTGTGATGTCATTGGTCATGGAGCATTGCGATGATAAGGGCATATAGCATTGTGATGACAGGCGTCATGGAACATTGTGAAGACAGGGGTGAGGGCGTATTGTGATGACTAGTGATGGAACATTGTGATATCACTGGTGAGAGAGAATTTTGATGAGAAGTGCATGGAGCATTGTGATGACAGGTGTCATGGAGCATTGTGAGGACAGGGGCATGGAGCATTGGTCTGAAAGTTTGATGGATTATTGTGATGACAGTGGGCATTGCACATTGTGATGACAATGTCATGGAATATTGTGAAGACAGGTGTCAGAGAGCACTGTGATGACATATGTCATGGTCCATTGCGATGACAATGGCATGGAGCACTGTGAGGCCAAGTGTCATGGAGGATGGTGAATACAAAGGTAATGGAGCATTGTGGTGACAAGGGCTTGGAGCATTGTGATGACAAGGGTCATGGAGCATTTTGATGACAAGTTCATGGAGCATTTTGATGACAAGGGCATGGAGCTTGCTATGTCAGGGACATGGATCATTGTGATCACAAGTGCATGGAGAATTGTGATGACAAGAACATGTAACATTGTGATGACCAGTGTCAAGGAACATTGTGATGACAAGGACGTGGAGAATTGTGATGACAAGGGACATGGAGCATATTGATGACCAGGGCATGGAGCATTGTGATGGCAAGACCGTGAAGCATTTTGATGAGAAGACCATGGATAATTGTGTTGGCAAGCGTCATGGAGCACTGTTTTGACAAGGGGCATGGAGCATTGTGATGACAAGAGTCATGGGGCATTCTGATGACAAGCTTGTGGAGTATTGTGATGACCATGGCATGGAGCATTGTGATGAAAAGGGCATGGAGCATTGTGATTAAAAAGGAATGGAGCCTTTTGATGACAGGTTTCAAGGAGCATTCTGATGACAAGTGTCAAGGAGCACTGTGATGACAAGTATATTGAGCATTGTGATGACAAATGTCATGGAGCATTGTGATGAGAAGGGCATGGAGTATTGTGATTACAGGCATCATGGAGCGTTGTGATGACAAATGTTATGGAACATTGTGATCAAAAGGTTTGGAGCATTGTGATGACAGTGGTCATGTATCATTTTGATTTCAAGGAGCATGGACCATTGTGATGACAAGGGCATGAAGCAATGTGATCCCAAGGTTCATGGAGGACTGTGATGACAAGTGCATGGAGCATTGTGATGAGAACACCATGGAGCCTTGTGATGACAAGTCTCATGGAGCATTCTGATGAAAAGTGGCATGGAGCATTGTGATTACAGGGGTCTTAGAGCATTGTGATGACATGGGCAAGGAGCATTGTGATGAGAAGGCCATGGAGCATTCTGATGGCATGCGTCATGGAGCTTTGTGATGACAAGTGCAAGAAGCTTTGTGATTACAGGGATCTTGGAGGATTGTGATGACAAGGGCATGGAACATTGTGATGACAAGGCCATGGAGCATTCTGATGGCATGCGTCATGGAGTTTTGTGATGAAAAGGGCATGGAGCATTGTGATGAAAAAGGCATGGGGCCTTGTCATGACATGGTTCAAGGAGCATACAGATGACAAGTGTCAGGGAGCATTGTGATGACAAGTGTATTGAGCATTGTGATGACAAAGGTCATGGAGCATTGTGATGACAAGGCCGTGGAACATTGTGATTGCAGGGGTCATGGAGCATTGTTATGACAGGGGTAATTTAGCATTGTGATGACAAGGCCATCGAATATTGGTCTGAAAAGTTTCATGGATTATTGTGATGAGAGTGAGCATAGAGCATTGTGATGACAAGGGCATGGAAGACTGTGATACATGGGTAATGGAGGATTGTAATGACAAGGTCATGGAGCAATGAGATTAGAAGGGCATCAAGCATTGTGTTGACAAGCGTAATGGAGCAATGTGATGACAGGTTTCATGGAACAATGTGATGAGAGGGATCATGGAGCATTGTGATGCCAAGGGTCATGGAGCTTTGAGATGAAAAAGGTCATGGAGCATTTTGATGACAAGGGCATGGTGCATTGTCATGAGAAGCGTAGGGAGCACTGTAATGATGAACATCATGGGGCATTGTGATGATAAGTGTTATGGAACATTGTGATCACATGGGTTTGGAGCATTGTGATGACAGACGTCATGGAGCACTTTGATTTCATTGTGATGACAATAGCATGAAGCACTATGATGATGGGCGTTGTGCACTGTGATGACAGGGTTCATGGAGCATTGAGATGAAAAGGGGCATGGAGCATTGTAATTACAAGGGTCTTGGAGCATTGTGATGACAAGGGCATGGAGCATTGTGATGAGAAGGCCATGGAGCATTCTGTTGACATGTGTCATGGAGCTTTGTGATGACAAGGGCATGGAGCATTGTGATTACAGGGGTCTTTGAGCATTGTGATGAAAAGGGCATGGATCATTGTGATGAAAAAGGCATGGAGCCTAGTCATGACAGGGTTCAAGGAGCATACTGACGACAAGTGTCAGGAAGCATTGTGATGACAAGTGTATTGAGCATTGTGATGACAAAGTCTTGGAGCATTGTGATGATAAAACCATGGATAATTGTGATGATGAGCGTCATGGGGCGTCATTATAACAAGAGTTATGGAACATTGTGATCACAAGGGTTTGGAGCTTTGTGATGACAGAGGTCATGGAGCATTTTGATTTCATTGTGATGACAATAGCATGAAGCACTAGGATGATGGGCATGGTGCATTGTGATGACAGGGTTCATGGAGCATTGAGATGACAAGGGCATGGAGCATTGTGATTACATGGGTATTTGAGCATTTTGATGACAAGGGCATGGAGCATTGTGATTTCAAGGTCATGTAGCATTTTACTGATAAAGAAATGGAGCATTGTGAGGACAAGTGTAATGGAGCACTGTGATGCAAGCGTCACAGAGCATTGTGATTATGGGTCATGGAGCATTGGGATGACAAGGACATGGATCATTTTGATTTCAAGGGTAATGGATCATTTTGATGACAAGAGTCCCGGTTCATTGTGTTGTCAGGGGTCATGGAGCATTGTGATGACAGTGGTCATGGAGCATCGTGATGACAGGGGTCATGGAGCATTGTGATGAGAAGGTCATGGATCATTGGGCTGAAATTGTTCATGGAGCATTGTGATAACAAGGGAATGGAGCATTGTGATGACAAGGTCCTGGAGCATTGTGATGAGAGGACCATGGAGCCTTGTGATGACAAGTCTCATGGAGCATTCTGATGAAAAGGGGCATGGAGCATTGTGATTACAGGGGTCTTGGAGCATTGTGATGAAAAGGGCAAGGAGCATTGTGATGAGAATGCCATGGAGCATTCTGATGACATGTGTCATGGAGCTCTTTGATGACAAGGAATGGAGCATTGTGATTACAGGGGTCTTGGATCATTGTGATGAAAAAGGCATGGAGCCTTGTCATGACAGGGTTCAAGGAGCATACTGATGACAAGTGTAAGGGAGCATTGTGATGACAAGTGTATTGAGCATTGTGATGACAAAGGTCATGGAACATTGTGATGAGAAGACCATGGATAATTGTGATGACGAGCTTCATGGGGCATTGTGATGACAAGTGTTATGGAACATTGTGACCACAAGGGTTTGGAGCATTGTGATGGCAGAGGTCATGGAGCATTTTGATTTCATTGTGATGACAATAGCATGAAGCACTATGATGATGGGCGTGGTGCACTGTGATGACAGGTTTCATGGAGCATTGAGATGAAATGGGGCATTGGGCATTGTGATTACATGGGTCTTGGAGCATTGTGATGACAAGGACATGGAGCATTGTGATGAGAAGGCCATGGAGCATTCTGATGACATGCGTCATTGAGCTTTTTGATGACAAGGCCATGGAGCATTGTGATGGCATGTGTCATGGAGCATTGTTATGAGAAGGGAATGGAGCATTGGTCTGAAAAGTTTCATGGATTATTGTGATGAGAGTGGGAATGGAGCATTGTGATGACAAGGGCATGGAACACTGTGATACATGGGTCATGGAGGATGGTAATGACAAGGGCATGGAGCATTGTAATGAGAAGGGCATCGAGCATTGTGCTGACAAATGTCATGGAGCGTTGTGTTGAGAAGGGCATGGAGCAATGTGATGAGAGGCCTCTTTGAGCATTGTGATGACAATGGCATGGAGCATTTTGATGCCAAGGGTCATGGAGCTTTGTGATGACAAAGGTCATTGAGCATTTTGATGACAAGGGCTTGGTGCAATGTGATGAGAAGTGCAGGGAGCATTGTGATGACAAGGCCGTGGAACATTGTGATGGCAGGGGTCATGGATCATTGTTATGACAGGGGTCATGGAGCATTGTGATGACAAGGGCTTGGAGCATTGGTCTGAAAAGTTTCATGGATTATTGTTATGAGATTCGGAATGGAGCATTGTGATGACCAGGGCACGGAACACTGTGATACATGGGTCATGGAAGAGTGTAATGACAAGGGCATGGAGCATTGCGATGAGAATGGCATCGAGCATTGTGATGACAAGCATCATGGCGCAATGTGATGAGAGGGTTCATGGAGCATTTTGATGAGAAGTGCATGTAGCATTGTGATGACAGTGGTCATGGAATATTGTGATGACAGCGGTGGGGGAGTTTTGTGATGACTAGTGATGGAACATTGTGATATCAGTGGTGAGAGAACATTTAGATGATAAGTGCATGGAGCATTGTTATGACATGATTTATGGAGCATTGTGATGAAAATGTTGTGGAGCATTGTGATGAGAATCGCATGGTGCATTATGATGACATGGGCCATGGATCATTGTGCTGACAACTGCATGCAGTATTGTGATGACAACGGTCTTGGAAAATTGTGATGCCAAGTGTCATGGAGGATTGTGATGACAAAGGTAATGGAGAATTGTGATGACAAGGGCTTGGAGCATTGTGATGACAAGGGCATGGAGTATTGTGATGAGTGGAATCATGGAGCATTGCAATGACAGGGGTCATGGAGCATTGTGATGACAAGGGCAAGGAGCATTGTGTTGCCATGGGCATGGAGCATTGGTCTGACAAGTTTCATGGATTATTGCAATGACATTGGGCATGGCGCATTTTGATGACAAGGGCATGGAGCATTGTTATGACAAGGTCATGGATGATTGTGATGGCAAAGGTAATGGAGCATTGTGATGAAAGGGCCTGGAGCATTGTGATGAAAAGGTCAGGGAGCATTGTGATGAGAAGGGAATGGAGCATTGCGATGAAAAGTTCCATTGAGAATTTTGATGACATGTTCGTGAAGCATTGTGATGACACGCGCATGGAGCTTTCTATGACAGGGTCATGGAGCATTGCGATGACAAGTGCATGGAGAATTGTGATGGCAAGAGCATGTAACATTTTGATGAGAAGTGTCATGGAGCATTTTGATGACAGGGACGTGGAGAATTGTGATGCAAAGGGACATGGTGCATTTTGATGACCAGGGCATGGAGCATAGTGATGGCAAGACCGTGGAGCACTGTGATGAGAAGACCCCGGATAACTGTGATGACGAGCATCATGGAGCACTGTAATGACAAGGGGCATGGAGCATTGAGATGACAGGTGTCATGGAGCATTGTCATGACAGGGGTCATGGATCATTGTGATGACAAGTGTCATGGAACATTCTGATGACAAGCTTGTGGAGCATTGTGATGACAATGGCATGGAGCATTGTGATGAACAAGGCATGGAGCCTTTTCATGACAGTGTTCAAGGAGCATTCTGATGACAAGTGTCAGAGAGCATTGTGATGACTATGTATTGAGCATTGTGATGACAAAGGTCATGGAGCATTGTGATGACAAGGTCATGGATTATTGTGATGATAGGCATCATGGAGCGTTGTGATGACAAGTGTTATGGAACATTGTGATCACAGGGTTTGGAGCATTGTGATGACAGAGGTCATGGATCATTTTGATTTCATGGAGAATGGAGCATTGTGATGACAAGGGCATGAAGCAAAGTGATCCCAAGGTTCTTGGAGGATTGTGATGACAATGGGAATGGAGTATTGGTGATAACAAGCTCATGGAGCATTCTGATGACAAGCTCGTGGAGATTTGTGATGACAATGGCATGGAGCATTGTGATGACAAGGGTCATGGAGCACTGTGATGAAAAGCATCACGGAGCATTGTGATTACATGGGTCATGGAGCATTGGGATGACAAGGGCATGGATCATTGTGATGACAATTGTCATGGAGCATTTTGATGACAAGAGTCCTGGATCATTTTGTTGTCAGGGTCATGGAGCATTGTGATGACTGTGGTCATGGAGCACTGTGATGACAGTGGTCCTGGAGCATTGTGATGATAAAGTCAAAGAGAATTGGGCTGAAAGTGTTCATGGAGTATTGTGATGACATGGCTCATGGAACATTGTGATGACAAGGGAATGGAGTATGGTGGTGACAAGGTCCTGGAGCATTGTGATGAGAACACCATGGAGCTTTGTGATGACAAGTCTCATGGAGCATTCTGATGAAAAGGGGCATGGAGCATTGTGATTACAGGTGTCTTGGAGCATTGTGATGACAAGGGCATGGAGCATTGTGATGAGAAAGCCATGGAGCACTCTGATGACTTGCCTCATGGAGCATTGTGATGACAAGGGTCATGGAGCATTGTGCTGACAACGGCATAGAACATTGTGATGACAAGATCTTGGAGCATTGTGATGACATGGGTGACGGAGCATTGTGATGACAAGGGCATGGAGCATTGTGATCACAAGGGCCACTGAGTACTTTGATGACAACGTCGTCAAGCATTGTGATGACAAGCACATGGAGCTTGCTATGACAGGGGTCATGGAGCATTGCGATGACAATTGCATGGAGAATTGTGATGACAAGAGCATGTAACATTGTGATGAGAAGTGTCATGGAGCATTGTGATGACAAGGACCAGGAGAATTGTGATGACAAGGGACATGGAGTATTGTGATGACCAGGGCATGGAGCATTTTGATGGAAAGACCGTGGAGCATTCTGATGAGAAGACCATGGATAATTGTGATGATCAACATTATGGAGCACTTTAATGACAAGGGGCATGGATCATTGTGATTACAGGGTTCTTGGAGCATTGTGATGACAATTTTCATGGAGCCTTGTGATGACAAGAGCATGGAGCATTCTGATGAGAAGGCCATGGAGCATTCTGATGACATTCGTCATTGAGCTTTGTGTGACCAGGGCATGGTGAATTGTGATTAAAGGGGTCATGGAGCATAGTGATGACAAGGTTCATGGAGCCATGTGATGAAAAGGCTGTGGAACATTGCAATGGCAGGTGTCATGGAGCATTGTGATGACAGGGGTAATGGAGCATTGTGATGACAAAGGCATGGAGCATTAGTCTGAAAAGTTTCATGGATTATTGTGATGAGAGTGGGCATGGAGCATTGTGATGACAAGGGCACGGAACACTGTGATACATGGGTCATGGAGGATTGTAATGACAAGGGAATGGAGCATGGTGATGAGAAGGGCATCAAACATTGTGATGACAAGCGTCATGGAACTTTGTGATGACAAGAGCATGGAGCAATGTGATGAGAGGGTTCATGGAGCATTGTGATGACAATGACATGGAGCATTGTGATGCCAAGGGCCAAGGAACAGTGTGATGACAATGGTCATGGATCATTTTGATGACAAGAGCATGGTGCATTGTGATGAGAAGGGCAGGGAGCATTGTGATGACAAGGGCATGAAGCAATGTGATCCCAAGTTTCATGGAGGATTGTGATGATAATGGGAATGGAGTATTGGTGATAACAAGTCATGGAGCATTGTGATGACAAGGGTCATGGAGCACTGTGATGACAATCGTCACAGAGCATTTTGATTACATGGGTCATGGAGCATTGGGATAACATGGGCATGGATCATTGTGTTGACAAGTGCCATGGAGCATTTTGATGACAACAGCCCCGGATCATTTTGTTTACAGGGTCATGGAGCATTGTGATGACATTGGTCTTGGAGCATTGTGATGAGAATGTCATGGAGCATTGGGCTGAAAATATTCATGGAGTATTGTGATGACAGTGGTCATGGAGCATTGTGATGAGGAGGTCAAAAGAATTGGGCTGAAAATGTTCATGGAGTATTGTGATGACAGGGGTCATGGAAAATTGTGATGACAAGGGCGTGGAGTATGGTGATGACAAGTTCCTGGAGCATTGTGATGAGAACACCATGGAGCTTTGTGATGACAAGTCTCATGGAGCATTCTGATGAAAAGGGGCATGGAACATTGTGATTACAGTTGTCTTGGAGCATTGTGATGACAATGGCATGGAGCATTGTGATGAGAAGTCCATGGAGCACTCTGATGACATGTCTCATGGAGCTTTTTGATGACAAGGGCATGGAGCATTGTCATTAATGGGGTCTTGGAGTATTGTGAAGAAAATGGCATGGATCATTGTGATGAAAAAGGCATGGAGCCTTGTCCTGAAAGGGTTCAAGGAGGATACTGATGGCAAGTGTCATGGAGCATTGTGCTGACAAAGGCTTGGAGCATTGTGATAACAAGGGTCACAGAGCATTGTGATGCAAAGTTCATGGAGTATTGTGGTGAAAATGGTCACATAGCCATGTGATGACGAGGGCATGGACAATTGTGATGACAAATGTCATGAATCACTGTGATGACTGGAGTCACAGAGCATTGTGATGACAGGCGTCATGGAGCATTGTGCTGACAAGGGCATGGAGCACTGTGATGACAGGGGCAAGGAGCATTGGTCTTACACGTTTCATGGATTGTTGTGATGACAGTGGGCATGGCGCATTGTGATGACAAGGGCATGGAGCATGGTGATGACAAGGTCATAGAGTATTGTGAAGACAGGTGTCAGGGAGCACTGTGATGACATATGTCATGGTCCATTGTGATGACAATGGCATGGAGCATAGTGATGCCAAGTGTCATGGAGGATTGTGATGACAAAGGTAATGGAGCATTGTGATGACAAGGGTCATGGAGCATTTTGATGACAAGGGCCATTGAGAATTTTGATGACAATGTCGTGAAATATTGTGATGACAAGTGCATGGTGCTTGCAATGACAGGGGTCATGGAGCATTGTGATGACAGGTGCATGGATAATTTTGATGACAAGAGCATGTAACATTGTGATGAGAAGTGTCATGGAGCATTGTGAATAGAAGGACGTGGAGAATTGTGATGACAAGGGACATGGAGCATTGTAATGACCAGGGCATGGAGCATTGTGATGGCAAGACCGCATAGCATTGTGATGAGAAGACCATAGATAATTGTGATGATGAGCGTCATGGAGCACTGTAATGACAAGGGGCATGGAGCATCGTGATGACAGTGGTCATGGAGCATTTTGATGACAAGGATCATGGAGAATTCTGATGACAAGCTTGTGGAGTATTGTGATGAGAATGGCATGGAGCATTGAGATGAAAAGTGCATGGAGCATTGTGATGAAAAAGGCATGGAGCCTTTTCAGGACAGGGTTCAAGGAGCATTCTGACGACAAGTGTCGGGGAACATTGTGATGACAAGGGAATGGAGTATTGTGATGACAAGGTCCTGAAGCATTGTGATGAGAAGACCATGGAGCCTTGTGATGACAAGTCTCATGGAGCATTCTTATGAAAAGGGGCGTGGAGCATCGTGATTACAGGGGTCTTGGAGCATTGAGATGACATGTTCATGGAGCATTGTGATGAGAAGACTATGGAGCCTTGTGATGACAAGTCTCATGGAGCATTCTTATGAAAAGGGGCGTGGAGCATTGTGATTACAGGGGGCTTGGAGCATTGAGATGACATGGTCATGGAGCATTGTGGTGAGAAGGCCATGGAGCATTCTGATGACATGTGTCATGGAGCTTTGTGATGACAAGGGCATGGAGCATTGTGATTACAGGGGTCTTGGAGCATTGTGATGAAAAGGCATGGATCATTGTGATGAAAAAGGCATGGAGCCTTGTCATGACTGGGTTCAAAGGGCATACTAACGACAAGTGTCAGGGAGCATTGTGAGGACAAGTATATTGAACATTGTGATGACAAACTTCATGAAGCATTGTGATGAGTAGAGTCATGGAGCATTGTGAAGACAGGGTTCATGGAGCATTGTGATGACAAGGGCAAGAGCATTGTGATGACAGGAGCATGGAGCATTGGTCTGACAAATTTCATGGATCATTGCAATGACAGTGGGCATGGCGCATTTTGATGACAAGGGCATGGAGCATTGTGATGAAAAGGTCATTGAGGATTGTGATGGCAAAGGTAATGGAGCATTGTGATGACAAGGGCTTGGAGCATTGTGATGACAAGGGTCACTGAGCATTGTAATGACAAGGGCATTGTGCATTGTGATGACAAGTGCCATTGAGAATTTTGATGACAAGTTCGTGAAGCATTGTGCTGACACACGCATGGAGGTTGCTATGACACGGTCATGGAGCATTGAGATGACAAGTGCATGGATAATTGTGATGACAAGAGCATGTAACATTGTGATGAGAAATGTCATGGAGCATTGTGATGACAAGGACGTGGAGAATTGTGTTGAAAAAGGACGTGGAGCATTGTGATGACCAGGGCATGGAGCATTGTGATGGCAAGACCGTGGAGCATTGTGATGAGAAGTCCATGGATAATTGTGTTGATGAGCCTCAAGGAGCACTGTAATGACAAGGGGCATGGAGCATTGTGATGACAGGTGTCCTGGAGCATTGTGATGATAAGTGTCATGGAGCATTCTGATGACAAACTTGTGAAGTATTGTGATAACAATGACATGCAGCATTGAGATGAAAAGGGCATGGAGCAT
Source organism: Mesoplodon mirus (assembly GCF_964341445.2). NCBI lineage: Eukaryota > Metazoa > Chordata > Mammalia > Artiodactyla > Ziphiidae > Mesoplodon > Mesoplodon mirus. The sequence continues at coordinate 69,065 of NW_028294910.1, read as the reverse complement.
TTTGATGAAAAATGCATGGAGCCTTTTCATGACAGTGTTCTGACGACAAGTGTCAGGGAGAATTGTGATGACAAGTGTATTCAGCATTGTTATGAAAAAGATCATGGAGCATTTTGATGACAAGGGCATGGAGTATTGTGATGACAGGTAGCATGGAGCGTTGTGATGACAAGTGTTATGACACATTGTGATCACAAGGATTTGGAGCATTGGGATGAGAGATGTCATGGATCATTTTGATTTCATGGAGCATGGAGCATTGTGAAGAAAAGGGCATGAAGCCAAGTGATCCCAAGGTTCATGGAGGATTGTGATGATAATGGGAATGGAGTATTGTGCTGACAAGAGCGTGGAGCATTGTGATGACATGGTCATGTAGCATTTTGCTGACAGAGACATGCAGCATTGTGATGACAGTGGTCATGGAGCATTCTGATGACAAGCTCGTGGAGATTTGTGATGACAATGGCATGGAGCATTATGATGAAAAGGGCATGGAGCATTGTGATGAAAAAGGTATGGAGCCTTTTCTTGACAGGGTACAAGGAGCATTCTGACGACAAGTGTCAGGGAACATTGTGATGACAAGTGTATTGAGCATTGTGATGAGAAGGTCATTGAGCATTGTGATGACAAGGGCATGGAGTATTGTGATGACAGGCATCATGGAGCGTTGTGATGACAAGTGTTATGGCACATTGTGATCATAAGGCTTTGAGGCATTGTGATGACAGAGGTCATGGAATATTTTGATTTCAAGGGGCATGGAGCATTGTGATGACACAAAAATGAAGCAATGTGATCCAAAGGTTCATGGAGGATTGTGATTATAATGGGAAGGGAGTATTGTGATGACAAGCGCATTGAGCATTGTTATGACAAGGTCATGTAGAATTTTGCTGACAAAGGCATGGAGTATTGTGATGACAAGTGTCATGGAGAACTGTGGTGAGAAGCGTCACAGAGCATTGTTATTACAGGTGTCATGGAGCATTGGGATGACAAGTGTATGGATCATTTTGATGAGAAGTTTCATGGAGAATTTTGATGACAAGAGTCCGGGATCATTGTGTTGTCATGGGTCATGGAGCATTGTGATGACAGGGGTCATGGAGCATTGTGATGACAGGGGTCATGGAGCATTGTGATGAGAAGGTCATGGAACATTGGGATGAAAATATTCATGGAGTATTGTGATGACAGTGGTCATGGAGTATTGTGATGACAAGGACAAGGAGCCTTGTGAGGACAATGGCCATTGAGAATTTTGATGTCAAATTCATGAAGCATTTTGTTGACAAGCGCATGGAGCTTGCTATGACAGCAGTCATGGAGCATTGCGATGACAAGGAGGTGGAGAAATTTGATGACAAGGGACATGGAGCATTGTGATGACCAGGGCATGCAGCATTGTGATGGCAAGACCGTGGAGCACTGTGATGAGAAGTCCATGGATAATTGTGATGACGAGCGTCATGGAGCACTGTAATGGCAAGGGGCATGGAGCATTGTGATGACAGGTGTCATGGTACATTGTGATGACAGGGGTCATGGACCATTGAGACGACAATATTCATGGAACATTCTGATGACAAGCTTGTGGAGTATTGTGATGACAATGGCATGGAGCATTTGATGAAAAGGGCATGGATCCTTGTGATGAAGAAGGCAAGGAGCCTTTTCATGACAGGGTTCAAGGAGCATTGTGATGACAAGTCTCAGGGAGCAGTGTGATGACAAGCGTATTGAGCATTATGATGACAAACGTCATGGAGCATTGTGATGAGAAGACCATGGAGCCTTGTGATGACAAGTCTCATGGAACATTCTGATGAAAAGGGGCATGGAGCATTGTGATTACAGGGGCGTGGAGCATTGTGATGACAAGGGAATGGAGCATTGTGATGAGAAGGCCATGGAACATTCTGGTGGCATGCGTCATGGAGCTTTGTGATGACAAGGGCATGGAACATTGTCATCACAAGGGTTATGGAGCATTGTGATGAAAAGGGCATGGATCATTGTGATGAAAAATGCATGGAGCCTTGTCATGACAGGGTTCAAGGAGCATACTGACGACAAGTGTCATGGAGCATTGTGATGGCAAGGGTATTGAGCATTGTGATAACAAATAGCATGGAGCATTGTGATGAGAAGACCATGGATATTTGTGATGACAAGCGTCATGGGGCGTTGTGATGACAAGTGTTATGGAACATTGTGATCACAAGGGTTTGGAGCATTGTGATGACAGAGGTCATGGAGCATTTTGATTTCATTGTGATAACAATAGCATGAAGCATTATGATGATGGGCATGGTGCATTGTGATGACTGGGTTCATGGAGCATTGAGTTGAAAAGGGGCATGGAGCATTGTGATTACAGGTGTCTTGGAGCATTGTGATGACAATGGCATGGAGCATTGTGATGAGAAGTCCATGGACCACTCTGATGACATGCGTCATGGAGCTTTGTGATGATAAAGGCACGGAGCCTTTTAATAACAGGTATCTTGGAGAATTGTGATGACAATGTCATGGAGCATCGTGATGACAAGCATCATGAAGATTTGTGATGACAACGGTCATGGAGCATTTTGATGACAAGGGTGTGGTGCATTGTAATGAGAAGGGCAGGGAACATTGTGATGACAGGGCCATGGAGCAATTTGATGAAAAGGGTCATGACACATTTGGATGACAGGGGTTTTGGAACATTGTGATGTCAGGGGTCATGGAGCATTGTGATGAAAAGGGTCATGGATCATTTTGATGACAGGGGTTATGGAACATTGTGATGTCAGGAGTCATGGAGCATTGTGATTATAAGGGCATGTAGAAATATGATGACGGGGTCATGGAACATTTTGATGACAGGGGTGAGGGAATATTGTGATGACTATTTATGGAACATTGTGATATCAGTGGTGAGAGAGCATTTTGATGAGAAATTCATGGAGAATTGTTATGACAAAGTTTATGGAGCATTGTGATGACAAGGGTCATGGAGAATTCTGATGACAAGCTTGTGGAGTATTGTGATGAGAATGTCATGGAGCATTGAGATGAAAAGGGCATGGAGAATTGTGTTGAAAAAGGCATGGAGCCTTTTCATGACAGGGTTCAAGGAGTATTCTGACGACAACGGTGAGGGAACATTGTGATGACAAGGGAATGGAGCATTGTGATGACAAGGTCCTGAAGCATTTTGATGAGAAGACGATGGAGCCTTGTGATGACAAGTCTCATGGAGCATTCTGAAGAAAAGGGGCATGGTGCATTGTGATTACAGGGGGCTTGGAGCATTGTGATGACAAGGGCATGGAGCATTGTGAGGAGAAGGCCATGGAGCATTCTGATAACATGCATCATGGAGCTTTGTGATGACAAGGGCATGGAGCATTGTGATTACAGTGGTCTTGGAGCATTGTGATGACAAGGTTCATGGAGCCTTGTGATGACAAGGCCGTGGAACATTGTGATGGCAGGGGTTATGGAGCATTGTTATGACGGGGTAAAGGAGCATTTTGATGACAAGGGCATGGGACATTGGTCTGAAAACTTTCATGGATTATTGTGATGAGAGTGGGCATGCAGTAATGTTATGACAAGGGCATGGAACAATGTGATCAAAGGGTAATAGAGGATTTTAATGACAAGGGCATGGAGCATTGTGATGAGAGGGTTCTTGGAGCATTGTGATGACAGTAGCATGGAGCATTGTGATGCTAAGGGTCATGGAGCTTTGTGATGACAAATGTCATGGAGCATCTTGATGCCAAGGGCATTGTGCACTGTGGTGAGATGGGCAAGGATCATTGTGAAGACAGAGTCATGGAGCAATTTGATGAAAAATTCATGGAACATTTTGATGACAGTGTTTATGGAACATTGTGATGTCAGGTGTAATGGAGCATTGTGATGATAAGGGCATGTAGCATTGTGATGACAGGGGTCATGGAACATTGTGATGTCAGTGGTGAGGGAGTATTGTGATGACTAGTGATGGAACATTGTGATATCAGTGGTGAGAGAGAATTGTGATGAGAAGTGTTTGGAGCATTGTGATGACAAGCTTTATGGAGTATTGTGATGACAAGGTTGTGGAGCATTGTGATGACAAGCGCATGGCGCATTATGATGACATGGGTCATGGAGCATTGTGCTGACAAGCGAATGGAGCATTGTGATGACAAGTGTCATGGAGCATTGTGCTGACAATAGCATGGAGCATTGTGATGACAAGGTCTTGGATCCTTGTGATGACATGGGTCATGGAACATTGTAATGACAAGGGAATGGAGCATTGTGATGACAAGGGTCATTGAGAATTTTGATGACAAGGTCGTTAAGCATTGTGATTACAAGCACATGGAGCTTGCTATGACAGGGGTCGTGGAGCATTGCGATGCCAAGTGCATGGAGAATTTGATGACAAGGGCATGTAACATTGTGATGAGAAATGTCATGGAGCATTGTGATGACAAGGACGTGCAGAATTGTGAGGACAAGGGACATGGAGCATTGTGATGACCAGGCATGGAGCATTTTGATGGAAAGACCGTGGAGCATTGTAATGAGAAGTCCATGGATAATTGTGATGACGAGCATTATGGAGCACTTTAATGACCAGGGGCATGGATCATTGTGATTACAGGGTTCTTGGAGCATTGTGATGACAAGTGTCATGGAGCCTTGTGATGACAAGGGCATGGAGCATTCTGATGAGAAGGCCATGGAGCATTCTGATTACATGCGTCATTGAGCTTTGTGTGACCAGGGCATGGTGAATTGTGATTACAGGGGTCATGGAGCATCGTGATTACAAGGGTCATGGAGCCACGTGATGAAAAGGCTGTGGAACATTGCAATGGCAGGTGTCATGGAGCATTGTGATGACAAAGGCATGGAGCATTGGTCTGAAAAGTTTCATGGATTATTGTGATGAGAGTGGGCATGGAGCATTGTGATGACAAGGCCAGGAACACTGTGATGCATGGGTCATGGAGGATTGTAATGACATGGGCGTGGAGCATTGTGATGAGAAGGGCATCGTACATTGTGATGACAAGCGTCATGGAACTTTGTGATGACAAGAGCATGGAGCAATGTGATGACAGGGTTCATGGAGCATTGTGATGACAATGACATGGAGCATTGTGATGCCAAGGGTCAAGGAACAGTGTGATGACAAAGGTCATGGAGCATTTTGATGACAAGCGCATGGTGCATTGTGATGAGAAGGGCAGGGTGCATTGTGATCCCAAGGGCATGAAGAAATGTGATCCCAAGTTTCATGGAGGATTGTGATGACAATGGGAATGGAGTATTGGTGATAACAAGCTCTTGGAGCATTGTGATGACAAGATCATGTAGCATTTTGCTGACAAAGGCATGGAGCATTGTGACGACAAGGGTCATGGAGCACTGTGATGACAAGCGTCATGGAGCCTTTTGATTTCAGGGGTCATGGAGCATTGGGATGACAAGGGCATGGATCATTGTGATGACAAGTGTCATGGAGCATTTTGATGACAAGAGTCCCGGATCATTTTCTTGTCAGGGTCTTGGAGCATTGTGATGACTGTGGTCATGGGGCATTGTGATGACAGTGGTCATGGAGCATTGTGATGAGAAGGTCATTGAGCATTGGGCTGAATATATTCATGGAGTATTGTGATGACATTGGTCATGGAGCATTGTGATGAGAAGGTCAAAGAGAATTGGGCTGAAAATATTCATGGAGTATTGTGATGACATGGGTCATGGAACAGTGTGATGACAAGGGAATGGAGTATGGTGATGACATATTCCTGCAGCATTGTGATGAGAACACCATGGAGCTGGTGATGACAAGTCTCATGGAGCATTCTGATGAAAAGGGGCATGGAGCATTTTGATTACAGGTGTCTTGGAGCATTGTGATGACAAGGGCATGGAGCATTGTGACGAGAAGGCCATGGAGCACTCTGATGACATGCCCCATGGAGCTTTTTGATGACAAGGGCATGGAGCATTGTCATTACAGGGCTCTTGGAGTATTGTGAATAAAATGACATGGATCATTGTGATGAAAAAGGCATGGAGCCTTGTTATGACAGGGTTCAAAGATCATACTGATGGCAAGTGTCATGGAGCATTGTGCTGACAAAGGCTTGGAGCATTGTGATGACAAGGGTCACAGAGAATTGTGATGAAAAGTTCATGGAGCATTGTGGTGACACAGGTCACATAGCCATGTGATGACTAGGGCATGGACCATTGTGATGACAAATGTCATGAAGCATTGTGATGACTGGAGTCACGGAGCATTGTGATGACAGGCGTCATGGAGCATTGTGATGACAAGGGCATGGAACATTGTGATGACAGGGGCATGGAGCATTGGTCTTACAAGTTTCATGGATTGTTGTGATGATAGTGGGCATGGCACATTGTGATGACAAGGGATGGAGCATTGTGATGAAAAGGTCATGGATTATTGTGAAGACAGGTATCAGGGAGCATTGTGATGACATATGTCATGGTCCATTGTGATGAATATGGCATGGAGCATTGTGATGCCAAGTGTCATGGAGGATTGTGATGACAAAGGTCATGGAGCATTGTGATGACAAGGATCATGGAGCATTGTGATGACAAGTGTCATGGAGCATTGTGATGGCAAGGGCCATTGAGAATTTTGATGACAAGGTCGTGAAGCATTGTGATGACAAGTGCATGGTGCTTGCAATGACAGGGGTCATGGAGCATTGTGATGACAAGTGCATGGAGAATTGTGATGACACGGGCATGTAACATTGTGATGAGAAGTGTTATGGAGCATTGTGATGACAAGGACTTGGAGAATTGTGATGACATAGGACATGGAACATTGTGATGACCAGGATATGGAGCATTGTGATGGAAAGACCGTGGAGCATTGTGAAGAGAAGACCATGGATTATTGTGATGACGAGCATTATGGAGCACTTTAATGACAAGGGTCATGGATCATTGTGATTACATGGGTCTTGGAGCATTGTGATGACAAGAGTCATGGAGCCACGTGATGAAAAGGCTGTGGAACATTGCAATAGCAGGTGTCATGGAGCATTGTTATGACAGGGATAATGGAGCATTGTGATGACAAGGGTATGGAGCATTGGTCTGAAAAGTTTCAAGGATTATTGTGATGAGAGTGGGCATGGAGCATTGTGATGACAAGGGCATGGAACACTGTGATACATGGGTCATGGAGGATTGTAATGACAAGCGCAGGGAGCATTGTTTTGATAAGGCTTCAAGCACTGTGATGACAAGGGTCATGGAGAACTGTGATGACAGTGGCATGGAGCAGTATGATGAGAGGATTCATAGAGCATTGTGATGACCATGGCAATGAGCATTGTGATGCCGAGTGTCATGGAGCTTTGTGATGACAAAGGTCATGGAGCTTTTTGATGACAAGGGGGTGGGGCACTGTGATGTGAAGGGCAGGGATCTCTGTGATGAGAGTGTCATGGAGCAATTTGATGAAAAGTGTCATGGAACATATTGATAACTGGGGTTATGGAACATTGTGATGTCAGGGGTCATGGAGCATTTTCATGAAAAGGTTCAAGGAGCATTTTGATGACAGGGGTTATGGAACATTGTGATGTCATTGGTCATGGAGCATTGCGATGATAAGGGCATATAGCATTGTGATGACAGGCGTCATGGAACATTGTGAAGACAGGGGTGAGGGCGTATTGTGATGACTAGTGATGGAACATTGTGATATCACTGGTGAGAGAGAATTTTGATGAGAAGTGCATGGAGCATTGTGATGACAGGTGTCATGGAGCATTGTGAGGACAGGGGCATGGAGCATTGGTCTGAAAGTTTGATGGATTATTGTGATGACAGTGGGCATTGCACATTGTGATGACAATGTCATGGAATATTGTGAAGACAGGTGTCAGAGAGCACTGTGATGACATATGTCATGGTCCATTGCGATGACAATGGCATGGAGCACTGTGAGGCCAAGTGTCATGGAGGATGGTGAATACAAAGGTAATGGAGCATTGTGGTGACAAGGGCTTGGAGCATTGTGATGACAAGGGTCATGGAGCATTTTGATGACAAGTTCATGGAGCATTTTGATGACAAGGGCATGGAGCTTGCTATGTCAGGGACATGGATCATTGTGATCACAAGTGCATGGAGAATTGTGATGACAAGAGCATGTAACATTGTGATGACCAGTGTCAAGGAACATTGTGATGACAAGGACGTGGAGAATTGTGATGACAAGGGACATGGAGCATATTGATGACCAGGGCATGGAGCATTGTGATGGCAAGACCGTGAAGCATTTTGATGAGAAGACCATGGATAATTGTGTTGGCAAGCGTCATGGAGCACTGTTTTGACAAGGGGCATGGAGCATTGTGATGACAAGAGTCATGGGGCATTCTGATGACAAGCTTGTGGAGTATTGTGATGACCATGGCATGGAGCATTGTGATGAAAAGGGCATGGAGCATTGTGATTAAAAAGGAATGGAGCCTTTTGATGACAGGTTTCAAGGAGCATTCTGATGACAAGTGTCAAGGAGCACTGTGATGACAAGTATATTGAGCATTGTGATGACAAATGTCATGGAGCATTGTGATGAGAAGGGCATGGAGTATTGTGATTACAGGCATCATGGAGCGTTGTGATGACAAATGTTATGGAACATTGTGATCAAAAGGTTTGGAGCATTGTGATGACAGTGGTCATGTATCATTTTGATTTCAAGGAGCATGGACCATTGTGATGACAAGGGCATGAAGCAATGTGATCCCAAGGTTCATGGAGGACTGTGATGACAAGTGCATGGAGCATTGTGATGAGAACACCATGGAGCCTTGTGATGACAAGTCTCATGGAGCATTCTGATGAAAAGTGGCATGGAGCATTGTGATTACAGGGGTCTTAGAGCATTGTGATGACATGGGCAAGGAGCATTGTGATGAGAAGGCCATGGAGCATTCTGATGGCATGCGTCATGGAGCTTTGTGATGACAAGTGCAAGAAGCTTTGTGATTACAGGGATCTTGGAGGATTGTGATGACAAGGGCATGGAACATTGTGATGACAAGGCCATGGAGCATTCTGATGGCATGCGTCATGGAGTTTTGTGATGAAAAGGGCATGGAGCATTGTGATGAAAAAGGCATGGGGCCTTGTCATGACATGGTTCAAGGAGCATACAGATGACAAGTGTCAGGGAGCATTGTGATGACAAGTGTATTGAGCATTGTGATGACAAAGGTCATGGAGCATTGTGATGACAAGGCCGTGGAACATTGTGATTGCAGGGGTCATGGAGCATTGTTATGACAGGGGTAATTTAGCATTGTGATGACAAGGCCATCGAATATTGGTCTGAAAAGTTTCATGGATTATTGTGATGAGAGTGAGCATAGAGCATTGTGATGACAAGGGCATGGAAGACTGTGATACATGGGTAATGGAGGATTGTAATGACAAGGTCATGGAGCAATGAGATTAGAAGGGCATCAAGCATTGTGTTGACAAGCGTAATGGAGCAATGTGATGACAGGTTTCATGGAACAATGTGATGAGAGGGATCATGGAGCATTGTGATGCCAAGGGTCATGGAGCTTTGAGATGAAAAAGGTCATGGAGCATTTTGATGACAAGGGCATGGTGCATTGTCATGAGAAGCGTAGGGAGCACTGTAATGATGAACATCATGGGGCATTGTGATGATAAGTGTTATGGAACATTGTGATCACATGGGTTTGGAGCATTGTGATGACAGACGTCATGGAGCACTTTGATTTCATTGTGATGACAATAGCATGAAGCACTATGATGATGGGCGTTGTGCACTGTGATGACAGGGTTCATGGAGCATTGAGATGAAAAGGGGCATGGAGCATTGTAATTACAAGGGTCTTGGAGCATTGTGATGACAAGGGCATGGAGCATTGTGATGAGAAGGCCATGGAGCATTCTGTTGACATGTGTCATGGAGCTTTGTGATGACAAGGGCATGGAGCATTGTGATTACAGGGGTCTTTGAGCATTGTGATGAAAAGGGCATGGATCATTGTGATGAAAAAGGCATGGAGCCTAGTCATGACAGGGTTCAAGGAGCATACTGACGACAAGTGTCAGGAAGCATTGTGATGACAAGTGTATTGAGCATTGTGATGACAAAGTCTTGGAGCATTGTGATGATAAAACCATGGATAATTGTGATGATGAGCGTCATGGGGCGTCATTATAACAAGAGTTATGGAACATTGTGATCACAAGGGTTTGGAGCTTTGTGATGACAGAGGTCATGGAGCATTTTGATTTCATTGTGATGACAATAGCATGAAGCACTAGGATGATGGGCATGGTGCATTGTGATGACAGGGTTCATGGAGCATTGAGATGACAAGGGCATGGAGCATTGTGATTACATGGGTATTTGAGCATTTTGATGACAAGGGCATGGAGCATTGTGATTTCAAGGTCATGTAGCATTTTACTGATAAAGAAATGGAGCATTGTGAGGACAAGTGTAATGGAGCACTGTGATGCAAGCGTCACAGAGCATTGTGATTATGGGTCATGGAGCATTGGGATGACAAGGACATGGATCATTTTGATTTCAAGGGTAATGGATCATTTTGATGACAAGAGTCCCGGTTCATTGTGTTGTCAGGGGTCATGGAGCATTGTGATGACAGTGGTCATGGAGCATCGTGATGACAGGGGTCATGGAGCATTGTGATGAGAAGGTCATGGATCATTGGGCTGAAATTGTTCATGGAGCATTGTGATAACAAGGGAATGGAGCATTGTGATGACAAGGTCCTGGAGCATTGTGATGAGAGGACCATGGAGCCTTGTGATGACAAGTCTCATGGAGCATTCTGATGAAAAGGGGCATGGAGCATTGTGATTACAGGGGTCTTGGAGCATTGTGATGAAAAGGGCAAGGAGCATTGTGATGAGAATGCCATGGAGCATTCTGATGACATGTGTCATGGAGCTCTTTGATGACAAGGAATGGAGCATTGTGATTACAGGGGTCTTGGATCATTGTGATGAAAAAGGCATGGAGCCTTGTCATGACAGGGTTCAAGGAGCATACTGATGACAAGTGTAAGGGAGCATTGTGATGACAAGTGTATTGAGCATTGTGATGACAAAGGTCATGGAACATTGTGATGAGAAGACCATGGATAATTGTGATGACGAGCTTCATGGGGCATTGTGATGACAAGTGTTATGGAACATTGTGACCACAAGGGTTTGGAGCATTGTGATGGCAGAGGTCATGGAGCATTTTGATTTCATTGTGATGACAATAGCATGAAGCACTATGATGATGGGCGTGGTGCACTGTGATGACAGGTTTCATGGAGCATTGAGATGAAATGGGGCATTGGGCATTGTGATTACATGGGTCTTGGAGCATTGTGATGACAAGGACATGGAGCATTGTGATGAGAAGGCCATGGAGCATTCTGATGACATGCGTCATTGAGCTTTTTGATGACAAGGTCATGGAGCATTGTGATGGCATGTGTCATGGAGCATTGTTATGAGAAGGGAATGGAGCATTGGTCTGAAAAGTTTCATGGATTATTGTGATGAGAGTGGGAATGGAGCATTGTGATGACAAGGGCATGGAACACTGTGATACATGGGTCATGGAGGATGGTAATGACAAGGGCATGGAGCATTGTAATGAGAAGGGCATCGAGCATTGTGCTGACAAATGTCATGGAGCGTTGTGTTGAGAAGGGCATGGAGCAATGTGATGAGAGGCCTCTTTGAGCATTGTGATGACAATGGCATGGAGCATTTTGATGCCAAGGGTCATGGAGCTTTGTGATGACAAAGGTCATTGAGCATTTTGATGACAAGGGCTTGGTGCAATGTGATGAGAAGTGCAGGGAGCATTGTGATGACAAGGCCGTGGAACATTGTGATGGCAGGGGTCATGGATCATTGTTATGACAGGGGTCATGGAGCATTGTGATGACAAGGGCTTGGAGCATTGGTCTGAAAAGTTTCATGGATTATTGTTATGAGATTCGGAATGGAGCATTGTGATGACCAGGGCACGGAACACTGTGATACATGGGTCATGGAAGAGTGTAATGACAAGGGCATGGAGCATTGCGATGAGAATGGCATCGAACATTGTGATGACAAGCATCATGGCGCAATGTGATGAGAGGGTTCATGGAGCATTTTGATGAGAAGTGCATGTAGCATTGTGATGACAGTGGTCATGGAATATTGTGATGACAGCGGTGGGGGAGTTTTGTGATGACTAGTGATGGAACATTGTGATATCAGTGGTGAGAGAACATTTAGATGATAAGTGCATGGAGCATTGTTATGACATGATTTATGGAGCATTGTGATGAAAATGTTGTGGAGCATTGTGATGAGAATCGCATGGTGCATTATGATGACATGGGCCATGGATCATTGTGCTGACAACTGCATGCAGCATTGTGATGACAACGGTCTTGGAAAATTGTGATGCCAAGTGTCATGGAGGATTGTGATGACAAAGGTAATGGAGAATTGTGATGACAAGGGCTTGGAGCATTGTGATGACAAGGGCATGGAGTATTGTGATGAGTGGAATCATGGAGCATTGCAATGACAGGGGTCATGGAGCATTGTGATGACAAGGGCAAGGAGCATTGTGTTGCCATGGGCATGGAGCATTGGTCTGACAAGTTTCATGGATTATTGCAATGACATTGGGCATGGCGCATTTTGATGACAAGGGCATGGAGCATTGTTATGACAAGGTCATGGATGATTGTGATGGCAAAGGTAATGGAGCATTGTGATGAAAGGGCCTGGAGCATTGTGATGAAAAGGTCAGGGAGCATTGTGATGAGAAGGGAATGGAGCATTGCGATGAAAAGTTCCATTGAGAATTTTGATGACATGTTCGTGAAGCATTGTGATGACACGCGCATGGAGCTTTCTATGACAGGGTCATGGAGCATTGCGATGACAAGTGCATGGAGAATTGTGATGGCAAGAGCATGTAACATTTTGATGAGAAGTGTCATGGAGCATTTTGATGACAGGGACGTGGAGAATTGTGATGCAAAGGGACATGGTGCATTTTGATGACCAGGGCATGGAGCATAGTGATGGCAAGACTGTGGAGCACTGTGATGAGAAGACCCCGGATAATTGTGATGACGAGCATCATGGAGCACTGTAATGACAAGGGGCATGGAGCATTGAGATGACAGGTGTCATGGAGCATTGTCATGACAGGGGTCATGGATCATTGTGATGACAAGTGTCATGGAACATTCTGATGACAAGCTTGTGGAGCATTGTGATGACAATGGCATGGAGCATTGTGATGAACAAGGCATGGAGCCTTTTCATGACAGTGTTCAAGGAGCATTCTGATGACAAGTGTCAGAGAGCATTGTGATGACTATGTATTGAGCATTGTGATGACAAAGGTCATGGAGCATTGTGATGACAAGGTCATGGATTATTGTGATGATAGGCATCATGGAGCGTTGTGATGACAAGTGTTATGGAACATTGTGATCACAGGGTTTGGAGCATTGTGATGACAGAGGTCATGGATCATTTTGATTTCATGGAGAATGGAGCATTGTGATGACAAGGGCATGAAGCAAAGTGATCCCAAGGTTCTTGGAGGATTGTGATGACAATGGGAATGGAGTATTGGTGATAACAAGCTCATGGAGCATTCTGATGACAAGCTCGTGGAGATTTGTGATGACAATGGCATGGAGCATTGTGATGACAAGGGTCATGGAGCACTGTGATGAAAAGCATCACGGAGCATTGTGATTACATGGGTCATGGAGCATTGGGATGACAAGGGCATGGATCATTGTGATGACAATTGTCATGGAGCATTTTGATGACAAGAGTCCTGGATCATTTTGTTGTCAGGGTCATGGAGCATTGTGATGACTGTGGTCATGGAGCACTGTGATGACAGTGGTCCTGGAGCATTGTGATGATAAAGTCAAAGAGAATTGGGCTGAAAGTGTTCATGGAGTATTGTGATGACATGGCTCATGGAACATTGTGATGACAAGGGAATGGAGTATGGTGGTGACAAGGTCCTGGAGCATTGTGATGAGAACACCATGGAGCTTTGTGATGACAAGTCTCATGGAGCATTCTGATGAAAAGGGGCATGGAGCATTGTGATTACAGGTGTCTTGGAGCATTGTGATGACAAGGGCATGGAGCATTGTGATGAGAAAGCCATGGAGCACTCTGATGACTTGCCTCATGGAGCATTGTGATGACAAGGGTCATGGAGCATTGTGCTGACAACGGCATAGAACATTGTGATGACAAGATCTTGGAGCATTGTGATGACATGGGTGACGGAGCATTGTGATGACAAGGGCATGGAGCATTGTGATCACAAGGGCCACTGAGTACTTTGATGACAACGTCGTCAAGCATTGTGATGACAAGCACATGGAGCTTGCTATGACAGGGGTCATGGAGCATTGCGATGACAATTGCATGGAGAATTGTGATGACAAGAGCATGTAACATTGTGATGAGAAGTGTCATGGAGCATTGTGATGACAAGGACCAGGAGAATTGTGATGACAAGGGACATGGAGTATTGTGATGACCAGGGCATGGAGCATTTTGATGGAAAGACCGTGGAGCATTCTGATGAGAAGACCATGGATAATTGTGATGATCAACATTATGGAGCACTTTAATGACAAGGGGCATGGATCATTGTGATTACAGGGTTCTTGGAGCATTGTGATGACAATTTTCATGGAGCCTTGTGATGACAAGAGCATGGAGCATTCTGATGAGAAGGCCATGGAGCATTCTGATGACATTCGTCATTGAGCTTTGTGTGACCAGGGCATGGTGAATTGTGATTAAAGGGGTCATGGAGCATAGTGATGACAAGGTTCATGGAGCCATGTGATGAAAAGGCTGTGGAACATTGCAATGGCAGGTGTCATGGAGCATTGTGATGACAGGGGTAATGGAGCATTGTGATGACAAAGGCATGGAGCATTAGTCTGAAAAGTTTCATGGATTATTGTGATGAGAGTGGGCATGGAGCATTGTGATGACAAGGGCACGGAACACTGTGATACATGGGTCATGGAGGATTGTAATGACAAGGGAATGGAGCATGGTGATGAGAAGGGCATCAAACATTGTGATGACAAGCGTCATGGAACTTTGTGATGACAAGAGCATGGAGCAATGTGATGAGAGGGTTCATGGAGCATTGTGATGACAATGACATGGAGCATTGTGATGCCAAGGGCCAAGGAACAGTGTGATGACAATGGTCATGGATCATTTTGATGACAAGAGCATGGTGCATTGTGATGTGAAGGGCAGGGAGCATTGTGATGACAAGGGCATGAAGCAATGTGATCCCAAGTTTCATGGAGGATTGTGATGATAATGGGAATGGAGTATTGGTGATAACAAGTCATGGAGCATTGTGATGACAAGGGTCATGGAGCACTGTGATGACAATCGTCACAGAGCATTTTGATTACATGGGTCATGGAGCATTGGGATAACATGGGCATGGATCATTGTGTTGACAAGTGCCATGGAGCATTTTGATGACAACAGCCCCGGATCATTTTGTTTACAGGGTCATGGAGCATTGTGATGACATTGGTCTTGGAGCATTGTGATGAGAATGTCATGGAGCATTGGGCTGAAAATATTCATGGAGTATTGTGATGACAGTGGTCATGGAGCATTGTGATGAGGAGGTCAAAAGAATTGGGCTGAAAATGTTCATGGAGTATTGTGATGACAGGGGTCATGGAAAATTGTGATGACAAGGGCGTGGAGTATGGTGATGACAAGTTCCTGGAGCATTGTGATGAGAACACCATGGAGCTTTGTGATGACAAGTCTCATGGAGCATTCTGATGAAAAGGGGCATGGAACATTGTGATTACAGTTGTCTTGGAGCATTGTGATGACAATGGCATGGAGCATTGTGATGAGAAGTCCATGGAGCACTCTGATGACATGTCTCATGGAGCTTTTTGATGACAAGGGCATGGAGCATTGTCATTAATGGGGTCTTGGAGTATTGTGAAGAAAATGGCATGGATCATTGTGATGAAAAAGGCATGGAGCCTTGTCCTGAAAGGGTTCAAGGAGGATACTGATGGCAAGTGTCATGGAGCATTGTGCTGACAAAGGCTTGGAGCATTGTGATAACAAGGGTCACAGAGCATTGTGATGCAAAGTTCATGGAGTATTGTGGTGAAAATGGTCACATAGCCATGTGATGACGAGGGCATGGACAATTGTGATGACAAATGTCATGAATCACTGTGATGACTGGAGTCACAGATCATTGTGATGACAGGCGTCATGGAGCATTGTGCTGACAAGGGCATGGAGCACTGTGATGACAGGGGCAAGGAGCATTGGTCTTACACGTTTCATGGATTGTTGTGATGACAGTGGGCATGGCGCATTGTGATGACAAGGGCATGGAGCATGGTGATGACAAGGTCATAGAGTATTGTGAAGACAGGTGTCAGGGAGCACTGTGATGACATATGTCATGGTCCATTGTGATGACAATGGCATGGAGCATAGTGATGCCAAGTGTCATGGAGGATTGTGATGACAAAGGTAATGGAGCATTGTGATGACAAGGGTCATGGAGCATTTTGATGACAAGGGCCATTGAGAATTTTGATGACAATGTCGTGAAATATTGTGATGACAAGTGCATGGTGCTTGCAATGACAGGGGTCATGGAGCATTGTGATGACAGGTGCATGGATAATTTTGATGACAAGAGCATGTAACATTGTGATGAGAAGTGTCATGGAGCATTGTGAATAGAAGGACGTGGAGAATTGTGATGACAAGGGACATGGAGCATTGTAATGACCAGGGCATGGAGCATTGTGATGGCAAGACCGCATAGCATTGTGATGAGAAGACCATAGATAATTGTGATGATGAGCGTCATGGAGCACTGTAATGACAAGGGGCATGGAGCATTGTGATGACAGTGGTCATGGAGCATTTTGATGACAAGGATCATGGAGAATTCTGATGACAAGCTTGTGGAGTATTGTGATGAGAATGGCATGGAGCATTGAGATGAAAAGTGCATGGAGCATTGTGATGAAAAAGGCATGGAGCCTTTTCAGGACAGGGTTCAAGGAGCATTCTGACGACAAGTGTCGGGGAACATTGTGATGACAAGGGAATGGAGCATTGTGATGACAAGGTCCTGAAGCATTGTGATGAGAAGACCATGGAGCCTTGTGATGACAAGTCTCATGGAGCATTCTTATGAAAAGGGGCGTGGAGCATCGTGATTACAGGGGTCTTGGAGCATTGAGATGACATGTTCATGGAGCATTGTGATGAGAAGACTATGGAGCCTTGTGATGACAAGTCTCATGGAGCATTCTTATGAAAAGGGGCGTGGAGCATTGTGATTACAGGGGGCTTGGAGCATTGAGATGACATGGTCATGGAGCATTGTGGTGAGAAGGCCATGGAGCATTCTGATGACATGTGTCATGGAGCTTTGTGATGACAAGGGCATGGAGCATTGTGATTACAGGGGTCTTGGAGCATTGTGATGAAAAGGCATGGATCATTGTGATGAAAAAGGCATGGAGCCTTGTCATGACTGGGTTCAAAGGGCATACTAACGACAAGTGTCAGGGAGCATTGTGAGGACAAGTATATTGAACATTGTGATGACAAACTTCATGAAGCATTGTGATGAGTAGAGTCATGGAGCATTGTGAAGACAGGGTTCATGGAGCATTGTGATGACAAGGGCAAGAGCATTGTGATGACAGGAGCATGGAGCATTGGTCTGACAAATTTCATGGATCATTGCAATGACAGTGGGCATGGCGCATTTTGATGACAAGGGCATGGAGCATTGTGATGAAAAGGTCATTGAGGATTGTGATGGCAAAGGTAATGGAGCATTGTGATGACAAGGGCTTGGAGCATTGTGATGACAAGGGTCATTGAGCATTGTAATGACAAGGGCATTGTGCATTGTGATGACAAGTGCCATTGAGAATTTTGATGACAAGTTCGTGAAGCATTGTGCTGACACATGCATGGAGGTTGCTATGACACGGTCATGGAGCATTGAGATGACAAGTGCATGGATAATTGTGATGACAAGAGCATGTAACATTGTGATGAGAAATGTCATGGAGCATTGTGATGACAAGGACGTGGAGAATTGTGTTGAAAAAGGACGTGGAGCATTGTGATGACCAGGGCATGGAGCATTGTGATGGCAAGACCGTGGAGCATTGTGATGAGAAGTCCATGGATAATTGTGTTGATGAGCCTCAAGGAGCACTGTAATGACAAGGGGCATGGAGCATTGTGATGACAGGTGTCCTGGAGCATTGTGATGATAAGTGTCATGGAGCATTCTGATGACAAACTTGTGAAGTATTGTGATAACAATGACATGCAGCATTGAGATGAAAAGGGCATGGAGCATTTTGATGAAAAATGCATGGAGCCTTTTCATGACAGTGTTCTGACGACAAGTGTCAGGGAGAATTGTGATGACAAGTGTATTCAGCATTGTTATGAAAAAGATCATGGAGCATTTTGATGACAAGGGCATGGAGTATTGTGATGACAGGTAGCATGGAGCGTTGTGATGACAAGTGTTATGACACATTGTGATCACAAGGATTTGGAGCATTGGGATGAGAGATGTCATGGATCATTTTGATTTCATGGAGCATGGAGCATTGTGAAGAAAAGGGCATGAAGCCAAGTGATCCCAAGGTTCATGGAGGATTGTGATGATAATGGGAATGGAGTATTGTGCTGACAAGAGCGTGGAGCATTGTGATGACATGGTCATGTAGCATTTTGCTGACAGAGACATGCAGCATTGTGATGACAGTGGTCATGGAGCATTCTGATGACAAGCTCGTGGAGATTTGTGATGACAATGGCATGGAGCATTATGATGAAAAGGGCATGGAGCATTGTGATGAAAAAGGTATGGAGCCTTTTCTTGACAGGGTACAAGGAGCATTCTGACGACAAGTGTCAGGGAACATTGTGATGACAAGTGTATTGAGCATTGTGATGAGAAGGTCATTGAGCATTGTGATGACAAGGGCATGGAGTATTGTGATGACAGGCATCATGGAGCGTTGTGATGACAAGTGTTATGGCACATTGTGATCATAAGGCTTTGAGGCATTGTGATGACAGAGGTCATGGAATATTTTGATTTCAAGGGGCATGGAGCATTGTGATGACACAAAAATGAAGCAATGTGATCCAAAGGTTCATGGAGGATTGTGATTATAATGGGAAGGGAGTATTGTGATGACAAGCGCATTGAGCATTGTTATGACAAGGTCATGTAGAATTTTGCTGACAAAGGCATGGAGTATTGTGATGACAAGTGTCATGGAGAACTGTGGTGAGAAGCGTCACAGAGCATTGTTATTACAGGTGTCATGGAGCATTGGGATGACAAGTGTATGGATCATTTTGATGAGAAGTTTCATGGAGAATTTTGATGACAAGAGTCCGGGATCATTGTGTTGTCATGGGTCATGGAGCATTGTGATGACAGGGGTCATGGAGCATTGTGATGACAGGGGTCATGGAGCATTGTGATGAGAAGGTCATGGAACATTGGGATGAAAATATTCATGGAGTATTGTGATGACAGTGGTCATGGAGTATTGTGATGACAAGGACAAGGAGCCTTGTGAGGACAATGGCCATTGAGAATTTTGATGTCAAATTCATGAAGCATTTTGTTGACAAGCGCATGGAGCTTGCTATGACAGCAGTCATGGAGCATTGCGATGACAAGGAGGTGGAGAAATTTGATGACAAGGGACATGGAGCATTGTGATGACCAGGGCATGCAGCATTGTGATGGCAAGACCGTGGAGCACTGTGATGAGAAGTCCATGGATAATTGTGATGACGAGCGTCATGGAGCACTGTAATGGCAAGGGGCATGGAGCATTGTGATGACAGGTGTCATGGTACATTGTGATGACAGGGGTCATGGACCATTGAGACGACAATATTCATGGAACATTCTGATGACAAGCTTGTGGAGTATTGTGATGACAATGGCATGGAGCATTTGATGAAAAGGGCATGGATCCTTGTGATGAAGAAGGCAAGGAGCCTTTTCATGACAGGGTTCAAGGAGCATTGTGATGACAAGTCTCAGGGAGCAGTGTGATGACAAGCGTATTGAGCATTATGATGACAAACGTCATGGAGCATTGTGATGAGAAGACCATGGAGCCTTGTGATGACAAGTCTCATGGAACATTCTGATGAAAAGGGGCATGGAGCATTGTGATTACAGGGGCGTGGAGCATTGTGATGACAAGGGAATGGAGCATTGTGATGAGAAGGCCATGGAACATTCTGGTGGCATGCGTCATGGAGCTTTGTGATGACAAGGGCATGGAACATTGTCATCACAAGGGTTATGGAGCATTGTGATGAAAAGGGCATGGATCATTGTGATGAAAAATGCATGGAGCCTTGTCATGACAGGGTTCAAGGAGCATACTGACGACAAGTGTCATGGAGCATTGTGATGGCAAGGGTATTGAGCATTGTGATAACAAATAGCATGGAGCATTGTGATGAGAAGACCATGGATATTTGTGATGACAAGCGTCATGGGGCGTTGTGATGACAAGTGTTATGGAACATTGTGATCACAAGGGTTTGGAGCATTGTGATGACAGAGGTCATGGAGCATTTTGATTTCATTGTGATAACAATAGCATGAAGCATTATGATGATGGGCATGGTGCATTGTGATGACTGGGTTCATGGAGCATTGAGTTGAAAAGGGGCATGGAGCATTGTGATTACAGGTGTCTTGGAGCATTGTGATGACAATGGCATGGAGCATTGTGATGAGAAGTCCATGGACCACTCTGATGACATGCGTCATGGAGCTTTGTGATGATAAAGGCACGGAGCCTTTTAATAACAGGTATCTTGGAGAATTGTGATGACAATGTCATGGAGCATCGTGATGACAAGCATCATGAAGATTTGTGATGACAACGGTCATGGAGCATTTTGATGACAAGGGTGTGGTGCATTGTAATGAGAAGGGCAGGGAACATTGTGATGACAGGGCCATGGAGCAATTTGATGAAAAGGGTCATGACACATTTGGATGACAGGGGTTTTGGAACATTGTGATGTCAGGGGTCATGGAGCATTGTGATGAAAAGGGTCATGGATCATTTTGATGACGGGTTATGGAACATTGTGATGTCAGGAGTCATGGAGCATTGTGATTATAAGGGCATGTAGAAATATGATGACGGGGTCATGGAACATTTTGATGACAGGGGTGAGGGAATATTGTGATGACTATTTATGGAACATTGTGATATCAGTGGTGAGAGAGCATTTTGATGAGAAATTCATGGAGAATTGTTATGACAAAGTTTATGGAGCATTGTGATGACAAGAGTCATGGAGAATTCTGATGACAAGCTTGTGGAGTATTGTGATGAGAATGTCATGGAGCATTGAGATGAAAAGGGCATGGAGAATTGTGTTGAAAAAGGCATGGAGCCTTTTCATGACAGGGTTCAAGGAGTATTCTGACGACAACGGTGAGGGAACATTGTGATGACAAGGGAATGGAGCATTGTGATGACAAGGTCCTGAAGCATTTTGATGAGAAGACGATGGAGCCTTGTGATGACAAGTCTCATGGAGCATTCTGAAGAAAAGGGGCATGGTGCATTGTGATTACAGGGGGCTTGGAGCATTGTGATGACAAGGGCATGGAGCATTGTGAGGAGAAGGCCATGGAGCATTCTGATAACATGCATCATGGAGCTTTGTGATGACAAGGGCATGGAGCATTGTGATTACAGTGGTCTTGGAGCATTGTGATGACAAGGTTCATGGAGCCTTGTGATGACAAGGCCGTGGAACATTGTGATGGCAGGGGTTATGGAGCATTGTTATGACGGGGTAAAGGAGCATTTTGATGACAAGGGCATGGGACATTGGTCTGAAAACTTTCATGGATTATTGTGATGAGAGTGGGCATGCAGTAATGTTATGACAAGGGCATGGAACAATGTGATCAAAGGGTAATAGAGGATTTTAATGACAAGGGCATGGAGCATTGTGATGAGAGGGTTCTTGGAGCATTGTGATGACAGTAGCATGGAGCATTGTGATGCTAAGGGTCATGGAGCTTTGTGATGACAAATGTCATGGAGCATCTTGATGCCAAGGGCATGGTGCACTGTGGTGAGATGGGCAAGGATCATTGTGAAGACAGAGTCATGGAGCAATTTGATGAAAAATTCATGGAACATTTTGATGACAGTGTTTATGGAACATTGTGATGTCAGGTGTAATGGAGCATTGTGATGATAAGGGCATGTAGCATTGTGATGACAGGGGTCATGGAACATTGTGATGTCAGTGGTGAGGGAGTATTGTGATGACTAGTGATGGAACATTGTGATATCAGTGGTGAGAGAGAATTGTGATGAGAAGTGTATGGAGCATTGTGATGACAAGCTTTATGGAGTATTGTGATGACAAGGTTGTGGAGCATTGTGATGACAAGCGCATGGCGCATTATGATGACATGGGTCATGGAGCATTGTGCTGACAAGCGAATGGAGCATTGTGATGACAAGTGTCATGGAGCATTGTGCTGACAATAGCATGGAGCATTGTGATGACAAGGTCTTGGATCCTTGTGATGACATGGGTCATGGAACATTGTAATGACAAGGGAATGGAGCATTGTGATGACAAGGGTCATTGAGAATTTTGATGACAAGGTCGTTAAGCATTGTGATTACAAGCACATGGAGCTTGCTATGACAGGGGTCGTGGAGCATTGCGATGCCAAGTGCATGGAGAATTTGATGACAAGAGCATGTAACATTGTGATGAGAAATGTCATGGAGCATTGTGATGACAAGGACGTGCAGAATTGTGAGGACAAGGGACATGGAGCATTGTGATGACCAGGCATGGAGCATTTTGATGGAAAGACCGTGGAGCATTGTAATGAGAAGTCCATGGATAATTGTGATGACGAGCATTATGGAGCACTTTAATGACCAGGGGCATGGATCATTGTGATTACAGGGTTCTTGGAGCATTGTGATGACAAGTGTCATGGAGCCTTGTGATGACAAGGGCATGGAGCATTCTGATGAGAAGGCCATGGAGCATTCTGATTACATGCGTCATTGAGCTTTGTGTGACCAGGGCATGGTGAATTGTGATTACAGGGGTCATGGAGCATCGTGATTACAAGGGTCATGGAGCCACGTGATGAAAAGGCTGTGGAACATTGCAATGGCAGGTGTCATGGAGCATTGTGATGACAAAGGCATGGAGCATTGGTCTGAAAAGTTTCATGGATTATTGTGATGAGAGTGGGCATGGAGCATTGTGATGACAAGGCCAGGAACACTGTGATGCATGGGTCATGGAGGATTGTAATGACATGGGCGTGGAGCATTGTGATGAGAAGGGCATCGTACATTGTGATGACAAGCGTCATGGAACTTTGTGATGACAAGAGCATGGAGCAATGTGATGACAGGGTTCATGGAGCATTGTGATGACAATGACATGGAGCATTGTGATGCCAAGGGTCAAGGAACAGTGTGATGACAAAGGTCATGGAGCATTTTGATGACAAGCGCATGGTGCATTGTGATGAGAAGGGCAGGGTGCATTGTGATCCCAAGGGCATGAAGAAATGTGATCCCAAGTTTCATGGAGGATTGTGATGACAATGGGAATGGAGTATTGGTGATAACAAGCTCTTGGAGCATTGTGATGACAAGATCATGTAGCATTTTGCTGACAAAGGCATGGAGCATTGTGACGACAAGGGTCATGGAGCACTGTGATGACAAGCGTCATGGAGCCTTTTGATTTCAGGGGTCATGGAGCATTGGGATGACAAGGGCATGGATCATTGTGATGACAAGTGTCATGGAGCATTTTGATGACAAGAGTCCCGGATCATTTTCTTGTCAGGGTCTTGGAGCATTGTGATGACTGTGGTCATGGGGCATTGTGATGACAGTGGTCATGGAGCATTGTGATGAGAAGGTCATTGAGCATTGGGCTGAATATATTCATGGAGTATTGTGATGACATTGGTCATGGAGCATTGTGATGAGAAGGTCAAAGAGAATTGGGCTGAAAATATTCATGGAGTATTGTGATGACATGGGTCATGGAACAGTGTGATGACAAGGGAATGGAGTATGGTGATGACATATTCCTGCAGCATTGTGATGAGAACACCATGGAGCTGGTGATGACAAGTCTCATGGAGCATTCTGATGAAAAGGGGCATGGAGCATTTTGATTACAGGTGTCTTGGAGCATTGTGATGACAAGGGCATGGAGCATTGTGATGAGAAGGCCATGGAGCACTCTGATGACATGCCCCATGGAGCTTTTTGATGACAAGGGCATGGAGCATTGTCATTACAGGGCTCTTGGAGTATTGTGAATAAAATGACATGGATCATTGTGATGAAAAAGGCATGGAGCCTTGTTATGACAGGGTTCAAAGATCATACTGATGGCAAGTGTCATGGAGCATTGTGCTGACAAAGGCTTGGAGCATTGTGATGACAAGGGTCACAGAGAATTGTGATGAAAAGTTCATGGAGCATTGTGGTGACACAGGTCACATAGCCATGTGATGACTAGGGCATGGACCATTGTGATGACAAATGTCATGAAGCATTGTGATGACTGGAGTCACGGAGCATTGTGATGACAGGCGTCATGGAGCATTGTGATGACAAGGGCATGGAACATTGTGATGACAGGGGCATGGAGCATTGGTCTTACAAGTTTCATGGATTGTTGTGATGATAGTGGGCATGGCACATTGTGATGACAAGGGATGGAGCATTGTGATGAAAAGGTCATGGATTATTGTGAAGACAGGTATCAGGGAGCATTGTGATGACATATGTCATGGTCCATTGTGATGAATATGGCATGGAGCATTGTGATGCCAAGTGTCATGGAGGATTGTGATGACAAAGGTCATGGAGCATTGTGATGACAAGGATCATGGAGCATTGTGATGACAAGTGTCATGGAGCATTGTGATGGCAAGGGCCATTGAGAATTTTGATGACAAGGTCGTGAAGCATTGTGATGACAAGTGCATGGTGCTTGCAATGACAGGGGTCATGGAGCATTGTGATGACAAGTGCATGGAGAATTGTGATGACACGGGCATGTAACATTGTGATGAGAAGTGTTATGGAGCATTGTGATGACAAGGACTTGGAGAATTGTGATGACATAGGACATGGAACATTGTGATGACCAGGATATGGAGCATTGTGATGGAAAGACCGTGGAGCATTGTGAAGAGAAGACCATGGATTATTGTGATGACGAGCATTATGGAGCACTTTAATGACAAGGGTCATGGATCATTGTGATTACATGGGTCTTGGAGCATTGTGATGACAAGAGTCATGGAGCCACGTGATGAAAAGGCTGTGGAACATTGCAATAGCAGGTGTCATGGAGCATTGTTATGACAGGGATAATGGAGCATTGTGATGACAAGGGTATGGAGCATTGGTCTGAAAAGTTTCAAGGATTATTGTGATGAGAGTGGGCATGGAGCATTGTGATGACAAGGGCATGGAACACTGTGATACATGGGTCATGGAGGATTGTAATGACAAGCGCAGGGAGCATTGTTTTGATAAGGCTTCAAGCACTGTGATGACAAGGGTCATGGAGAACTGTGATGACAGTGGCATGGAGCAGTATGATGAGAGGATTCATAGAGCATTGTGATGACCATGGCAATGAGCATTGTGATGCCGAGTGTCATGGAGCTTTGTGATGACAAAGGTCATGGAGCTTTTTGATGACAAGGGGGTGGGGCACTGTGATGTGAAGGGCAGGGATCTCTGTGATGAGAGTGTCATGGAGCAATTTGATGAAAAGTGTCATGGAACATATTGATAACTGGGGTTATGGAACATTGTGATGTCAGGGGTCATGGAGCATTTTCATGAAAAGGTTCAAGGAGCATTTTGATGACAGGGGTTATGGAACATTGTGATGTCATTGGTCATGGAGCATTGCGATGATAAGGGCATATAGCATTGTGATGACAGGCGTCATGGAACATTGTGAAGACAGGGGTGAGGGCGTATTGTGATGACTAGTGATGGAACATTGTGATATCACTGGTGAGAGAGAATTTTGATGAGAAGTGCATGGAGCATTGTGATGACAGGTGTCATGGAGCATTGTGAGGACAGGGGCATGGAGCATTGGTCTGAAAGTTTGATGGATTATTGTGATGACAGTGGGCATTGCACATTGTGATGACAATGTCATGGAATATTGTGAAGACAGGTGTCAGAGAGCACTGTGATGACATATGTCATGGTCCATTGCGATGACAATGGCATGGAGCACTGTGAGGCCAAGTGTCATGGAGGATGGTGAATACAAAGGTAATGGAGCATTGTGGTGACAAGGGCTTGGAGCATTGTGATGACAAGGGTCATGGAGCATTTTGATGACAAGTTCATGGAGCATTTTGATGACAAGGGCATGGAGCTTGCTATGTCAGGGACATGGATCATTGTGATCACAAGTGCATGGAGAATTGTGATGACAAGAACATGTAACATTGTGATGACCAGTGTCAAGGAACATTGTGATGACAAGGACGTGGAGAATTGTGATGACAAGGGACATGGAGCATATTGATGACCAGGGCATGGAGCATTGTGATGGCAAGACCGTGAAGCATTTTGATGAGAAGACCATGGATAATTGTGTTGGCAAGCGTCATGGAGCACTGTTTTGACAAGGGGCATGGAGCATTGTGATGACAAGAGTCATGGGGCATTCTGATGACAAGCTTGTGGAGTATTGTGATGACCATGGCATGGAGCATTGTGATGAAAAGGGCATGGAGCATTGTGATTAAAAAGGAATGGAGCCTTTTGATGACAGGTTTCAAGGAGCATTCTGATGACAAGTGTCAAGGAGCACTGTGATGACAAGTATATTGAGCATTGTGATGACAAATGTCATGGAGCATTGTGATGAGAAGGGCATGGAGTATTGTGATTACAGGCATCATGGAGCGTTGTGATGACAAATGTTATGGAACATTGTGATCAAAAGGTTTGGAGCATTGTGATGACAGTGGTCATGTATCATTTTGATTTCAAGGAGCATGGACCATTGTGATGACAAGGGCATGAAGCAATGTGATCCCAAGGTTCATGGAGGACTGTGATGACAAGTGCATGGAGCATTGTGATGAGAACACCATGGAGCCTTGTGATGACAAGTCTCATGGAGCATTCTGATGAAAAGTGGCATGGAGCATTGTGATTACAGGGGTCTTAGAGCATTGTGATGACATGGGCAAGGAGCATTGTGATGAGAAGGCCATGGAGCATTCTGATGGCATGCGTCATGGAGCTTTGTGATGACAAGTGCAAGAAGCTTTGTGATTACAGGGATCTTGGAGGATTGTGATGACAAGGGCATGGAACATTGTGATGACAAGGCCATGGAGCATTCTGATGGCATGCGTCATGGAGTTTTGTGATGAAAAGGGCATGGAGCATTGTGATGAAAAAGGCATGGGGCCTTGTCATGACATGGTTCAAGGAGCATACAGATGACAAGTGTCAGGGAGCATTGTGATGACAAGTGTATTGAGCATTGTGATGACAAAGGTCATGGAGCATTGTGATGACAAGGCCGTGGAACATTGTGATTGCAGGGGTCATGGAGCATTGTTATGACAGGGGTAATTTAGCATTGTGATGACAAGGCCATCGAATATTGGTCTGAAAAGTTTCATGGATTATTGTGATGAGAGTGAGCATAGAGCATTGTGATGACAAGGGCATGGAAGACTGTGATACATGGGTAATGGAGGATTGTAATGACAAGGTCATGGAGCAATGAGATTAGAAGGGCATCAAGCATTGTGTTGACAAGCGTAATGGAGCAATGTGATGACAGGTTTCATGGAACAATGTGATGAGAGGGATCATGGAGCATTGTGATGCCAAGGGTCATGGAGCTTTGAGATGAAAAAGGTCATGGAGCATTTTGATGACAAGGGCATGGTGCATTGTCATGAGAAGCGTAGGGAGCACTGTAATGATGAACATCATGGGGCATTGTGATGATAAGTGTTATGGAACATTGTGATCACATGGGTTTGGAGCATTGTGATGACAGACGTCATGGAGCACTTTGATTTCATTGTGATGACAATAGCATGAAGCACTATGATGATGGGCGTGGTGCACTGTGATGACAGGGTTCATGGAGCATTGAGATGAAAAGGGGCATGGAGCATTGTAATTACAAGGGTCTTGGAGCATTGTGATGACAAGGGCATGGAGCATTGTGATGAGAAGGCCATGGAGCATTCTGTTGACATGTGTCATGGAGCTTTGTGATGACAAGGGCATGGAGCATTGTGATTACAGGGGTCTTTGAGCATTGTGATGAAAAGGGCATGGATCATTGTGATGAAAAAGGCATGGAGCCTAGTCATGACAGGGTTCAAGGAGCATACTGACGACAAGTGTCAGGAAGCATTGTGATGACAAGTGTATTGAGCATTGTGATGACAAAGTCTTGGAGCATTGTGATGATAAAACCATGGATAATTGTGATGATGAGCGTCATGGGGCGTCATTATAACAAGAGTTATGGAACATTGTGATCACAAGGGTTTGGAGCTTTGTGATGACAGAGGTCATGGAGCATTTTGATTTCATTGTGATGACAATAGCATGAAGCACTAGGATGATGGGCATGGTGCATTGTGATGACAGGGTTCATGGAGCATTGAGATGACAAGGGCATGGAGCATTGTGATTACATGGGTATTTGAGCATTTTGATGACAAGGGCATGGAGCATTGTGATTTCAAGGTCATGTAGCATTTTACTGATAAAGAAATGGAGCATTGTGAGGACAAGTGTAATGGAGCACTGTGATGCAAGCGTCACAGAGCATTGTGATTATGGGTCATGGA
Source organism: Mesoplodon mirus (assembly GCF_964341445.2). Classification (NCBI taxonomy): domain Eukaryota; kingdom Metazoa; phylum Chordata; class Mammalia; order Artiodactyla; family Ziphiidae; genus Mesoplodon; species Mesoplodon mirus. Next base: position 39,913 of record NW_028294910.1, on the reverse strand, counting down.
GCATTGGGATGACAAGGACATGGATCATTTTGATTTCAAGGGTAATGGATCATTTTGATGACAAGAGTCCCGGTTCATTGTGTTGTCAGGGGTCATGGAGCATTGTGATGACAGTGGTCATGGAGCATCGTGATGACAGGGGTCATGGAGCATTGTGATGAGAAGGTCATGGATCATTGGGCTGAAATTGTTCATGGAGCATTGTGATAACAAGGGAATGGAGCATTGTGATGACAAGGTCCTGGAGCATTGTGATGAGAGGACCATGGAGCCTTGTGATGACAAGTCTCATGGAGCATTCTGATGAAAAGGGGCATGGAGCATTGTGATTACAGGGGTCTTGGAGCATTGTGATGAAAAGGGCAAGGAGCATTGTGATGAGAATGCCATGGAGCATTCTGATGACATGTGTCATGGAGCTCTTTGATGACAAGGAATGGAGCATTGTGATTACAGGGGTCTTGGATCATTGTGATGAAAAAGGCATGGAGCCTTGTCATGACAGGGTTCAAGGAGCATACTGATGACAAGTGTAAGGGAGCATTGTGATGACAAGTGTATTGAGCATTGTGATGACAAAGGTCATGGAACATTGTGATGAGAAGACCATGGATAATTGTGATGACGAGCTTCATGGGGCATTGTGATGACAAGTGTTATGGAACATTGTGACCACAAGGGTTTGGAGCATTGTGATGGCAGAGGTCATGGAGCATTTTGATTTCATTGTGATGACAATAGCATGAAGCACTATGATGATGGGCGTGGTGCACTGTGATGACAGGTTTCATGGAGCATTGAGATGAAATGGGGCATTGGGCATTGTGATTACATGGGTCTTGGAGCATTGTGATGACAAGGACATGGAGCATTGTGATGAGAAGGCCATGGAGCATTCTGATGACATGCGTCATTGAGCTTTTTGATGACAAGGCCATGGAGCATTGTGATGGCATGTGTCATGGAGCATTGTTATGAGAAGGGAATGGAGCATTGGTCTGAAAAGTTTCATGGATTATTGTGATGAGAGTGGGAATGGAGCATTGTGATGACAAGGGCATGGAACACTGTGATACATGGGTCATGGAGGATGGTAATGACAAGGGCATGGAGCATTGTAATGAGAAGGGCATCGAGCATTGTGCTGACAAATGTCATGGAGCGTTGTGTTGAGAAGGGCATGGAGCAATGTGATGAGAGGCCTCTTTGAGCATTGTGATGACAATGGCATGGAGCATTTTGATGCCAAGGGTCATGGAGCTTTGTGATGACAAAGGTCATTGAGCATTTTGATGACAAGGGCTTGGTGCAATGTGATGAGAAGTGCAGGGAGCATTGTGATGACAAGGCCGTGGAACATTGTGATGGCAGGGGTCATGGATCATTGTTATGACAGGGGTCATGGAGCATTGTGATGACAAGGGCTTGGAGCATTGGTCTGAAAAGTTTCATGGATTATTGTTATGAGATTCGGAATGGAGCATTGTGATGACCAGGGCACGGAACACTGTGATACATGGGTCATGGAAGAGTGTAATGACAAGGGCATGGAGCATTGCGATGAGAATGGCATCGAGCATTGTGATGACAAGCATCATGGCGCAATGTGATGAGAGGGTTCATGGAGCATTTTGATGAGAAGTGCATGTAGCATTGTGATGACAGTGGTCATGGAATATTGTGATGACAGCGGTGGGGGAGTTTTGTGATGACTAGTGATGGAACATTGTGATATCAGTGGTGAGAGAACATTTAGATGATAAGTGCATGGAGCATTGTTATGACATGATTTATGGAGCATTGTGATGAAAATGTTGTGGAGCATTGTGATGAGAATCGCATGGTGCATTATGATGACATGGGCCATGGATCATTGTGCTGACAACTGCATGCAGCATTGTGATGACAACGGTCTTGGAAAATTGTGATGCCAAGTGTCATGGAGGATTGTGATGACAAAGGTAATGGAGAATTGTGATGACAAGGGCTTGGAGCATTGTGATGACAAGGGCATGGAGTATTGTGATGAGTGGAATCATGGAGCATTGCAATGACAGGGGTCATGGAGCATTGTGATGACAAGGGCAAGGAGCATTGTGTTGCCATGGGCATGGAGCATTGGTCTGACAAGTTTCATGGATTATTGCAATGACATTGGGCATGGCGCATTTTGATGACAAGGGCATGGAGCATTGTTATGACAAGGTCATGGATGATTGTGATGGCAAAGGTAATGGAGCATTGTGATGAAAGGGCCTGGAGCATTGTGATGAAAAGGTCAGGGAGCATTGTGATGAGAAGGGAATGGAGCATTGCGATGAAAAGTTCCATTGAGAATTTTGATGACATGTTCGTGAAGCATTGTGATGACATGCGCATGGAGCTTTCTATGACAGGGTCATGGAGCATTGCGATGACAAGTGCATGGAGAATTGTGATGGCAAGAGCATGTAACATTTTGATGAGAAGTGTCATGGAGCATTTTGATGACAGGGACGTGGAGAATTGTGATGCAAAGGGACATGGTGCATTGTGATGACCAGGGCATGGAGCATAGTGATGGCAAGACCGTGGAGCACTGTGATGAGAAGACCCCGGATAACTGTGATGACGAGCATCATGGAGCACTGTAATGACAAGGGGCATGGAGCATTGAGATGACAGGTGTCATGGAGCATTGTCATGACAGGGGTCATGGATCATTGTGATGACAAGTGTCATGGAACATTCTGATGACAAGCTTGTGGAGCATTGTGATGACAATGGCATGGAGCATTGTGATGAACAAGGCATGGAGCCTTTTCATGACAGTGTTCAAGGAGCATTCTGATGACAAGTGTCAGAGAGCATTGTGATGACTATGTATTGAGCATTGTGATGACAAAGGTCATGGAGCATTGTGATGACAAGGTCATGGATTATTGTGATGATAGGCATCATGGAGCGTTGTGATGACAAGTGTTATGGAACATTGTGATCACAGGGTTTGGAGCATTGTGATGACAGAGGTCATGGATCATTTTGATTTCATGGAGAATGGAGCATTGTGATGACAAGGGCATGAAGCAAAGTGATCCCAAGGTTCTTGGAGGATTGTGATGACAATGGGAATGGAGTATTGGTGATAACAAGCTCATGGAGCATTCTGATGACAAGCTCGTGGAGATTTGTGATGACAATGGCATGGAGCATTGTGATGACAAGGGTCATGGAGCACTGTGATGAAAAGCATCACGGAGCATTGTGATTACATGGGTCATGGAGCATTGGGATGACAAGGGCATGGATCATTGTGATGACAATTGTCATGGAGCATTTTGATGACAAGAGTCCTGGATCATTTTGTTGTCAGGGTCATGGAGCATTGTGATGACTGTGGTCATGGAGCACTGTGATGACAGTGGTCCTGGAGCATTGTGATGATAAAGTCAAAGAGAATTGGGCTGAAAGTGTTCATGGAGTATTGTGATGACATGGCTCATGGAACATTGTGATGACAAGGGAATGGAGTATGGTGATGACAAGGTCCTGGAGCATTGTGATGAGAACACCATGGAGCTTTGTGATGACAAGTCTCATGGAGCATTCTGATGAAAAGGGGCATGGAGCATTGTGATTACAGGTGTCTTGGAGCATTGTGATGACAAGGGCATGGAGCATTGTGATGAGAAAGCCATGGAGCACTCTGATGACTTGCCTCATGGAGCATTGTGATGACAAGGGCATGGAGCATTGTGATGATAGGGGCATGGAGCATTGGTCTTACACGTTTCATGGATTATTGTGATGACAGTGGGCATGGTGCATTGTGATGACAAGGGCATGGAGCATTGTGAAGACAAGGAAATAGAGTTTTGTGAAGACAAGTGTCAGGGAGCATTGTGATGACATATGTCATGGTCCATTGTGATGACAATGGCATGTAGCATTGTGATGGAAAATGCATGGAGCCTTTTCATGACAGGGTTCAAGGAGCATTCTGACATGTGTATTGAGTATTGTGATGACAATGGCATGGTGCATTGTGATGCCAAGTATCATGGAGGATTCTGATGACAAAGGTAATGGAGCAATGTGATGACAAGGTCTTGGAGCATTGTGATGAGAAGACCATGGATAATTGTGATGATGAGCGTCATGGGGCGTTGTGATAACAAGTGTTTTGGAACATTGTGATCACAAGGTTTTGGAGCCTTGTGATGACAGAGTCCATGGAGCATTTTGATTTCATTGTGATGACAATAGCATGAAGCATTATGATGATGGGCATGGTGCATTGTGATGAGAAGCGTCATGGAGCTTTGTGATGAAAAGTGCATGGAGCATTGCGTGAGTGTGCATGGAGCATTGTGATGACAATGGCATGGAGCATTGTGATGAGTGGACTCATGGAGCATTGCGATGACAGGGGTCATGGAGCATTGTGATGACAAGGGCAAGGAACATTGTGATGACAGGGGCATGGAGCAATTTGATGAAAAGTGTCATGGAACATTTTGTCGACAGGGGTAATGGAACATTGTGATGTCAGGGGTCATGGAGCATTGTGATGAAAAGGGTCATGGAGCATTTTGATGATAGGTGTTATGGAACATTGTGATGTCAGGGGTCATGGAGCATTGTGATGAAAAAGTCATGTAGCATTGTGATGACAGGGGTCATGGAACATTGTGATGACAGGGGTGAGGGAGTATTGTGATGACTAGTGATGGAACATTGTGATATCAGTGGTGAGCTAGCATTTTGATGGGAAGTGCATGGAGCATTGTGAGGACCAGCTTTATGGGGCATTGTGATGACAATGTTGTGGAGCATTTTGATGACAAGCGCATGGTACATTGTGATGACATGGGTCATGGAGCATTTTGCTGACAAGCGCATGGAGCATTGTGATGACAAAGGTCATGGAGCATTGTGCTGACAAAGGCATGGCGCATTGTGATGACAAGCTTCACAGAGAATCGTGATGAAAAATTCATGGAGAATTGTGGTGACAAAGGTAACAGAGCCTGGGGATGACGAGGGCATGGACCACTGTGATGACAAAGTTCATGAAGTATTGTGATGAGTGGAATCATGGAGCATTGCGATGACAGGGGTCATGGAGCATTGTGATGACAAGGGCAAGGAGCATTGTGTTGACATGGGCATGGAGCATCGGTCTGATAAGTTTCATGGATTATTGCAATGACATTGGGCATGGCACATTTTGATGACAAGGGCATGGAGCATTGTTATGACAAGGTCATGGATGATTGTGATGGCAAAGTTAATGGAGCATTGTGATGACAAGGGCCTGGAGCATTGTGATGAAAAGGGTCAGGGAGCATTGTGATGACAAGGGCATGGAGCATTGCAATGACAAGGTCCATTGAGAATTTTGATGACAAGTTCGTGAAGCATTGTGATGACACGCGTGTAGCTTTCTATGACAGGGTCATGGAGCATTGCGATGACAAGTGCATGGAGAATTGTGATGACAAGAGCATGTAACATTTTGATGAGAAGTGTCATGGAGCATTGTGATGACAGGGACGTGGAGAATTGTGATGCAAAGGGACATGGTGCATTGTGATGACCAGGGCATGGAGCATAGTGATGGCAAGACCGTGGAGCACTGTGATGAGAAGACCCCGGATAATTGTGATGACGAGCGTCATGGAGCACTGTAATGACAAGGGGCATGGAGCATTTTGATGACAGGTGTCATGGAGCTTTGTCATTACAGGGGTCATGGAGCATTGTGATGACCAGGGAATGGAGAATTGTGATGACAAGGTCCTGGAGCATTTTGAGCAGAAGTCTATGGAGCCTTGTGATGACAAGTCTCATGGAGCATTCTGATGAAAAGGGGCATGGAGCATTGTGATTACAGGGGTCGTGGAGCATTGTGATGACAAAGGAATGGAGCATTGTGATGAGAAGTCCATGGAACATTCTGATCACATGCGTCAAGGAGCTTTGTGGTGACAATGGCATGGAGCATTGTGATTACAGGGGTCATGGAGCATTTTGATGAAAAGGGAATGGATCATTGTGATTAAAAAATGCATGGAGCCTTGTCATGACAGGGTTCAATGAGCATACTGATGACAAGTGTCAAGGGGCATTGTGATGGCAAGGGTATTGAGCATTATGATGACAAATATCATGGAGCATTGTGATGAGAAGACCATGGATAATTGTGATGACAAGCGTCATGGGGCTTTGTGATGACAAGTGTTATGGAACATTGTGATCAAATGGGTTTGGAGCATTGTTATGACAGAGGTCATGGAGCGTTTTGATTTCATTGTGATGACAATAGCATGAAGCATTATGATGATGGGCATGGTGCATTGTGATGACAGGGTTCATGGAGCATTGAGATGAAAAGCGGCATGGAGCATTGTGATTACAGGGGTCTTGGAGCATTGTGAAGACAATGGCATGGAGCATTGTGATGAGAAATCCATGGACCACTCAGATGACATGCGTCATGGAGCTTTGTGATGACAATGGCATGGAACATTTAGAAGAAAAGGGGCATGGAGCATTGTGATTAAAGGGGTCTTGGAGCATTGTGATGACAATGGCATGGAGCATTGTGATGAGAAGTCCATGGACCACTCTGATGACATGTGTCATGGAGGTTTGTGATTACAAAGGCATGGAGCATTGTTATAACAGGTATCTTGGAGAATTGTGATGACAATGTCATGGAGCATCGTGCTGACAAGCGTCATGAAGATTTGTGATGACAACGGTCATGGAGCATTTTGATAACAAGGGCGTGGTTCTTTGTGATGAGAAGGGCAGTAGAGCATTGTGATGAAATAAGTCAGGGAGCCTTTTGATGACAAGGGTGTGGTGCATTGTAATGATAAGAGCAGGGAGCATTGTGATGACACGGTCATGGAGGAATTTGATGAAAAGGGTCATGACACATTTGGATGACAAGGGTTATGTAACATTGTGATATCAGGGGTCATGGAGCATTGTGATTAAAAGGGTCATGGATCATTTTGATGACAGGGTTTATGGAACATTGTGATGTCAGGAGTCATGGAGCATTGTGATGATAAGTGCATGTAGCAGTGAGATGACAGGGTCATGGAACATTTTGATGACAGGGGTGAGGGAATATTGTGATGACTAGTTATGGAACATTGTGATATCAGTGTTGAGAGAGCATTTTGATGAGAAGTTCATGGAGAATTGTTATGACAAAGTTTATGGAGCATTGTGATGAAAAGGGTCATGGAGTATTCTGATGAGAAGTTTGTGGAGTATTGTGATGAGAATGGCATGGAGCATTGAGATGAAAAGGGCATGGAGAAATGTGATGTAAAAGGCATGGAGCCTTTTAATGACAGGGTTCAAAGAGCATTCTGACGACAAGTGTCAGGGAACATTGTGATAACAAGGGAATGGAGCATTGTGATGAGAAGGTCCTGAAGCATTGTGATGAGAAAACCATGGAGCCTTGTGATGACAAGTCTCATGGAGCATTCTGATGAAAAGGGGCATGGTGCATTGAGATTACAGGGGGCTTGGAGCATTGTGATGACAAGGGCATGGAGCATTTTGAGGAGAAGGCCATGGAGCATTCTTGTAACATGCATCATGGAGCTTTGTGATGACAAGGGCATGGAACATTGTGATTACAGGGCTCTTGGAGCATCGTGATGACAATGGTCATGGAGTCTTTTGATGACAAGGCCGTGGAACATTGTGATGGCATGGGACATGGAGCATTGTTATGACAGGGGTAATGGAGCATTTTGATGACAAGGGAATGGAGCATTGGTCTGAAACGTTTTATGGATTATTGTGATGAGAGTGTGCATGGAGCATTGTGATGACAAGGGCCGGAACAATGTGATAAATGGGTCATAGAGTATTGTAATGACAGGGGCATGGTGCATTGTGATGAGAAGGGCATCGAGCATTGTGATGACAAGCCTCATGGAGCTTTGTGATGACAAGGGCATGGAGCAATGCGATGAGAGGGTTCATGGAGCATTGTGATGACAGTGGCATGGAGCATTGTGATGCTAAGGGTCATGGTGCTTTGTGATGACAAATGTCATGGAGCATTTTGATGCCATGGGCGTGGTGCATTGTGATGAGACGGGCAGGGATCATTATGAAGACAGTGTCATGGAGCAATTTGATGCAAAGTCATGGAACATTTTGATGACAGGGGTTATGGATCATTGTGATGTCAAGTGTCATGGAGCATTGTGATGATAAGGGCATGTAGCATTGTGATGACAGGGGTCATGGAACATTGTGATGACAGGGGTGAGGGTGTATTGTGACAAGTAGTGATGGAACATTGTGATATCTGTGGTGAGAGAGCATTTTGATGAGAAGTGCTTGGAGCATTGTGATGACAAGCTTTATGGAGTATTGTGATGACATGGTTGTGGAGCATTGTGATGACAAGCACATGGCGCATTGTGATGACATGGGTCATGGAGCATTGTGCTGACAAGTGAATGGAGCATTGTGATGACAAGGGTCATGGAGCATTGTGCTGACAACGGCATAGAACATTGTGATGACAAGATCTTGGAGCATTGTGATGACATGGGTGACGGAGCATTGTGATGACAAGGGCATGGAGCATTGTGATCACAAGGGCCACTGAGTACTTTGATGACAACGTCGTCAAGCATTGTGATGACAAGCGCATGGAGCTTGCTATGACAGGGGTCATGGAGCATTGCGATGACAATTGCATGGAGAATTGTGATGACAAGAGCATGTAACATTGTGATGAGAAGTGTCATGGAGCATTGTGATGACAAGGACGAGGAGAATTGTGATGACAAGGGACATGGAGTATTGTGATGACCAGGGCATGGAGCATTTTGATGGAAAGACCGTGGAGCATTCTGATGAGAAGACCATGGATAATTGTGATGATCAACATTATGGAGCACTTTAATGACAAGGGGCATGGATCATTGTGATTACAGGGTTCTTGGAGCATTGTGATGACAATTTTCATGGAGCCTTGTGATGACAAGAGCATGGAGCATTCTGATGAGAAGGCCATGGAGCATTCTGATGACATTCGTCATTGAGCTTTGTGTGACCAGGGCATGGTGAATTGTGATTAAAGGGGTCATGGAGCATAGTGATGACAAGGTTCATGGAGCCATGTGATGAAAAGGCTGTGGAACATTGCAATGGCAGGTGTCATGGAGCATTGTGATGACAGGGGTAATGGAGCATTGTGATGACAAAGGCATGGAGCATTAGTCTGAAAAGTTTCATGGATTATTGTGATGAGAGTGGGCATGGAGCATTGTGATGACAAGGGCACGGAACACTGTGATACATGGATCATGGAGGATTGTAATGACAAGGGAATGGAGCATGGTGATGAGAAGGGCATCAAACATTGTGATGACAAGCGTCATGGAACTTTGTGATGACAAGAGCATGGAGCAATGTGATGAGAGGGTTCATGGAGCATTGTGATGACAATGACATGGAGCATTGTGATGCCAAGGGCCAAGGAACAGTGTGATGACAATGGTCATGGATCATTTTGATGACAAGAGCATGGTGCATTGTGATGAGAAGGGCAGGGAGCATTGTGATGACAAGGGCATGAAGCAATGTGATCCCAAGTTTCATGGAGGATTGTGATGATAATGGGAATGGAGTATTGGTGATAACAAGTCATGGAGCATTGTGATGACAAGGGTCATGGAGCACTGTGATGACAATCGTCACAGAGCATTTTGATTACATGGGTCATGGAGCATTGGGATAACATGGGCATGGATCATTGTGTTGACAAGTGTCATGGAGCATTTTGATGACAACAGCCCCGGATCATTTTGTTTACAGGGTCATGGAGCATTGTGATGACATTGGTCTTGGAGCATTGTGATGAGAATGTCATGGAGCATTGGGCTGAAAATATTCATGGAGTATTGTGATGACAGTGGTCATGGAGCATTGTGATGAGGAGGTCAAAAGAATTGGGCTGAAAATGTTCATGGAGTATTGTGATGACAGGGGTCATGGAAAATTGTGATGACAAGGGCGTGGAGTATGGTGATGACAAGTTCCTGGAGCATTGTGATGAGAACACCATGGAGCTTTGTGATGACAAGTCTCATGGAGCATTCTGATGAAAAGGGGCATGGAACATTGTGATTACAGTTGTCTTGGAGCATTGTGATGACAATGGCATGGAGCATTGTGATGAGAAGTCCATGGAGCACTCTGATGACATGTCTCATGGAGCTTTTTGATGACAAGGGCATGGAGCATTGTCATTAATGGGGTCTTGGAGTATTGTGAAGAAAATGGCATGGATCATTGTGATGAAAAAGGCATGGAGCCTTGTCCTGAAAGGGTTCAAGGAGGATACTGATGGCAAGTGTCATGGAGCATTGTGCTGACAAAGGCTTGGAGCATTGTGATAACAAGGGTCACAGAGCATTGTGATGCAAAGTTCATGGAGTATTGTGGTGAAAATGGTCACATAGCCATGTGATGACGAGGGCATGGACAATTGTGATGACAAATGTCATGAATCACTGTGATGACTGGAGTCACAGAGCATTGTGATGACAGGCGTCATGGAGCATTGTGCTGACAAGGGCATGGAGCATTGTGATGACAGGGGCAAGGAGCATTGGTCTTACACGTTTCATGGATTGTTGTGATGACAGTGGGCATGGCGCATTGTGATGACAAGGGCATGGAGCATGGTGATGACAAGGTCATAGAGTATTGTGAAGACAGGTGTCAGGGAGCACTGTGATGACATATGTCATGGTCCATTGTGATGACAATGGCATGGAGCATAGTGATGCCAAGTGTCATGGAGGATTGTGATGACAAAGGTAATGGAGCATTGTGATGACAAGGGTCATGGAGCATTTTGATGACAAGGGCCATTGAGAATTTTGATGACAATGTCGTGAAATATTGTGATGACAAGTGCATGGTGCTTGCAATGACAGGGGTCATGGAGCATTGTGATGACAGGTGCATGGATAATTTTGATGACAAGAGCATGTAACATTGTGATGAGAAGTGTCATGGAGCATTGTGAATAGAAGGACGTGGAGAATTGTGATGACAAGGGACATGGAGCATTGTAATGACCAGGGCATGGAGCATTGTGATGGCAAGACCGCATAGCATTGTGATGAGAAGACCATAGATAATTGTGATGATGAGCGTCATGGAGCACTGTAATGACAAGGGGCATGGAGCATTGTGATGACAGTGGTCATGGAGCATTTTGATGACAAGGATCATGGAGAATTCTGATGACAAGCTTGTGGAGTATTGTGATGAGAATGGCATGGAGCATTGAGATGAAAAGTGCATGGAGCATTGTGATGAAAAAGGCATGGAGCCTTTTCAGGACAGGGTTCAAGGAGCATTCTGACGACAAGTGTCGGGGAACATTGTGATGACAAGGGAATGGAGCATTGTGATGACAAGGTCCTGAAGCATTGTGATGAGAAGACCATGGAGCCTTGTGATGACAAGTCTCATGGAGCATTCTTATGAAAAGGGGCGTGGAGCATCGTGATTACAGGGGTCTTGGAGCATTGAGATGACATGTTCATGGAGCATTGTGATGAGAAGACTATGGAGCCTTGTGATGACAAGTCTCATGGAGCATTCTTATGAAAAGGGGCGTGGAGCATTGTGATTACAGGGGGCTTGGAGCATTGAGATGACATGGTCATGGAGCATTGTGGTGAGAAGGCCATGGAGCATTCTGATGACATGTGTCATGGAGCTTTGTGATGACAAGGGCATGGAGCATTGTGATTACAGGGGTCTTGGAGCATTGTGATGAAAAGGCATGGATCATTGTGATGAAAAAGGCATGGAGCCTTGTCATGACTGGGTTCAAAGGGCATACTAACGACAAGTGTCAGGGAGCATTGTGAGGACAAGTATATTGAACATTGTGATGACAAACTTCATGAAGCATTGTGATGAGTAGAGTCATGGAGCATTGTGAAGACAGGGTTCATGGAGCATTGTGATGACAAGGGCAAGAGCATTGTGATGACAGGAGCATGGAGCATTGGTCTGACAAATTTCATGGATCATTGCAATGACAGTGGGCATGGCGCATTTTGATGACAAGGGCATGGAGCATTGTGATGAAAAGGTCATTGAGGATTGTGATGGCAAAGGTAATGGAGCATTGTGATGACAAGGGCTTGGAGCATTGTGATGACAAGGGTCATTGAGCATTGTAATGACAAGGGCATTGTGCATTGTGATGACAAGTGCCATTGAGAATTTTGATGACAAGTTCGTGAAGCATTGTGCTGACACATGCATGGAGGTTGCTATGACACGGTCATGGAGCATTGAGATGACAAGTGCATGGATAATTGTGATGACAAGAGCATGTAACATTGTGATGAGAAATGTCATGGAGCATTGTGATGACAAGGACGTGGAGAATTGTGTTGAAAAAGGACGTGGAGCATTGTGATGACCAGGGCATGGAGCATTGTGATGGCAAGACCGTGGAGCATTGTGATGAGAAGTCCATGGATAATTGTGTTGATGAGCCTCAAGGAGCACTGTAATGACAAGGGGCATGGAGCATTGTGATGACAGGTGTCCTGGAGCATTGTGATGATAAGTGTCATGGAGCATTCTGATGACAAACTTGTGAAGTATTGTGATAACAATGACATGCAGCATTGAGATGAAAAGGGCATGGAGCATTTTGATGAAAAATGCATGGAGCCTTTTCATGACAGTGTTCTGACGACAAGTGTCAGGGAGAATTGTGATGACAAGTGTATTCAGCATTGTTATGAAAAAGATCATGGAGCATTTTGATGACAAGGGCATGGAGTATTGTGATGACAGGTAGCATGGAGCGTTGTGATGACAAGTGTTATGACACATTGTGATCACAAGGATTTGGAGCATTGGGATGAGAGATGTCATGGATCATTTTGATTTCATGGAGCATGGAGCATTGTGAAGAAAAGGGCATGAAGCCAAGTGATCCCAAGGTTCATGGAGGATTGTGATGATAATGGGAATGGAGTATTGTGCTGACAAGAGCGTGGAGCATTGTGATGACATGGTCATGTAGCATTTTGCTGACAGAGACATGCAGCATTGTGATGACAGTGGTCATGGAGCATTCTGATGACAAGCTCGTGGAGATTTGTGATGACAATGGCATGGAGCATTATGATGAAAAGGGCATGGAGCATTGTGATGAAAAAGGTATGGAGCCTTTTCTTGACAGGGTACAAGGAGCATTCTGACGACAAGTGTCAGGGAACATTGTGATGACAAGTGTATTGAGCATTGTGATGAGAAGGTCATTGAGCATTGTGATGACAAGGGCATGGAGTATTGTGATGACAGGCATCATGGAGCGTTGTGATGACAAGTGTTATGGCACATTGTGATCATAAGGCTTTGAGGCATTGTGATGACAGAGGTCATGGAATATTTTGATTTCAAGGGGCATGGAGCATTGTGATGACACAAAAATGAAGCAATGTGATCCAAAGGTTCATGGAGGATTGTGATTATAATGGGAAGGGAGTATTGTGATGACAAGCGCATTGAGCATTGTTATGACAAGGTCATGTAGAATTTTGCTGACAAAGGCATGGAGTATTGTGATGACAAGTGTCATGGAGAACTGTGGTGAGAAGCGTCACAGAGCATTGTTATTACAGGTGTCATGGAGCATTGGGATGACAAGTGTATGGATCATTTTGATGAGAAGTTTCATGGAGAATTTTGATGACAAGAGTCCGGGATCATTGTGTTGTCATGGGTCATGGAGCATTGTGATGACAGGGGTCATGGAGCATTGTGATGACAGGGGTCATGGAGCATTGTGATGAGAAGGTCATGGAACATTGGGATGAAAATATTCATGGAGTATTGTGATGACAGTGGTCATGGAGTATTGTGATGAGAAGGGAATGGAGCATTGTGATGACAATGGTCATAGAGCATTGTGATGACAAGGACAAGGAGCCTTGTGAGGACAATGGCCATTGAGAATTTTGATGTCAAATTCATGAAGCATTTTGTTGACAAGCGCATGGAGCTTGCTATGACAGCAGTCATGGAGCATTGCGATGACAAGGAGGTGGAGAAATTTGATGACAAGGGACATGGAGCATTGTGATGACCAGGGCATGCAGCATTGTGATGGCAAGACCGTGGAGCACTGTGATGAGAAGTCCATGGATAATTGTGATGACGAGCGTCATGGAGCACTGTAATGGCAAGGGGCATGGAGCATTGTGATGACAGGTGTCATGGTACATTGTGATGACAGGGGTCATGGACCATTGAGACGACAATATTCATGGAACATTCTGATGACAAGCTTGTGGAGTATTGTGATGACAATGGCATGGAGCATTTGATGAAAAGGGCATGGATCCTTGTGATGAAGAAGGCAAGGAGCCTTTTCATGACAGGGTTCAAGGAGCATTGTGATGACAAGTCTCAGGGAGCAGTGTGATGACAAGCGTATTGAGCATTATGATGACAAACGTCATGGAGCATTGTGATGAGAAGACCATGGAGCCTTGTGATGACAAGTCTCATGGAACATTCTGATGAAAAGGGGCATGGAGCATTGTGATTACAGGGGCGTGGAGCATTGTGATGACAAGGGAATGGAGCATTGTGATGAGAAGGCCATGGAACATTCTGGTGGCATGCGTCATGGAGCTTTGTGATGACAAGGGCATGGAACATTGTCATCACAAGGGTTATGGAGCATTGTGATGAAAAGGGCATGGATCATTGTGATGAAAAATGCATGGAGCCTTGTCATGACAGGGTTCAAGGAGCATACTGACGACAAGTGTCATGGAGCATTGTGATGGCAAGGGTATTGAGCATTGTGATAACAAATAGCATGGAGCATTGTGATGAGAAGACCATGGATATTTGTGATGACAAGCGTCATGGGGCGTTGTGATGACAAGTGTTATGGAACATTGTGATCACAAGGGTTTGGAGCATTGTGATGACAGAGGTCATGGAGCATTTTGATTTCATTGTGATAACAATAGCATGAAGCATTATGATGATGGGCATGGTGCATTGTGATGACTGGGTTCATGGAGCATTGAGTTGAAAAGGGGCATGGAGCATTGTGATTACAGGTGTCTTGGAGCATTGTGATGACAATGGCATGGAGCATTGTGATGAGAAGTCCATGGACCACTCTGATGACATGCGTCATGGAGCTTTGTGATGATAAAGGCACGGAGCCTTTTAATAACAGGTATCTTGGAGAATTGTGATGACAATGTCATGGAGCATCGTGATGACAAGCATCATGAAGATTTGTGATGACAACGGTCATGGAGCATTTTGATGACAAGGGTGTGGTGCATTGTAATGAGAAGGGCAGGGAACATTGTGATGACAGGGCCATGGAGCAATTTGATGAAAAGGGTCATGACACATTTGGATGACAGGGGTTTTGGAACATTGTGATGTCAGGGGTCATGGAGCATTGTGATGAAAAGGGTCATGGATCATTTTGATGACAGGGGTTATGGAACATTGTGATGTCAGGAGTCATGGAGCATTGTGATTATAAGGGCATGTAGAAATATGATGACGGGGTCATGGAACATTTTGATGACAGGGGTGAGGGAATATTGTGATGACTATTTATGGAACATTGTGATATCAGTGGTGAGAGAGCATTTTGATGAGAAATTCATGGAGAATTGTTATGACAAAGTTTATGGAGCATTGTGATGACAAGGGTCATGGAGAATTCTGATGACAAGCTTGTGGAGTATTGTGATGAGAATGTCATGGAGCATTGAGATGAAAAGGGCATGGAGAATTGTGTTGAAAAAGGCATGGAGCCTTTTCATGACAGGGTTCAAGGAGTATTCTGACGACAACGGTGAGGGAACATTGTGATGACAAGGGAATGGAGCATTGTGATGACAAGGTCCTGAAGCATTTTGATGAGAAGACGATGGAGCCTTGTGATGACAAGTCTCATGGAGCATTCTGAAGAAAAGGGGCATGGTGCATTGTGATTACAGGGGGCTTGGAGCATTGTGATGACAAGGGCATGGAGCATTGTGAGGAGAAGGCCATGGAGCATTCTGATAACATGCATCATGGAGCTTTGTGATGACAAGGGCATGGAGCATTGTGATTACAGTGGTCTTGGAGCATTGTGATGACAAGGTTCATGGAGCCTTGTGATGACAAGGCCGTGGAACATTGTGATGGCAGGGGTTATGGAGCATTGTTATGACGGGGTAAAGGAGCATTTTGATGACAAGGGCATGGGACATTGGTCTGAAAACTTTCATGGATTATTGTGATGAGAGTGGGCATGCAGTAATGTTATGACAAGGGCATGGAACAATGTGATCAAAGGGTAATAGAGGATTTTAATGACAAGGGCATGGAGCATTGTGATGAGAGGGTTCTTGGAGCATTGTGATGACAGTAGCATGGAGCATTGTGATGCTAAGGGTCATGGAGCTTTGTGATGACAAATGTCATGGAGCATCTTGATGCCAAGGGCATGGTGCACTGTGGTGAGATGGGCAAGGATCATTGTGAAGACAGAGTCATGGAGCAATTTGATGAAAAATTCATGGAACATTTTGATGACAGTGTTTATGGAACATTGTGATGTCAGGTGTAATGGAGCATTGTGATGATAAGGGCATGTAGCATTGTGATGACAGGGGTCATGGAACATTGTGATGTCAGTGGTGAGGGAGTATTGTGATGACTAGTGATGGAACATTGTGATATCAGTGGTGAGAGAGAATTGTGATGAGAAGTGTATGGAGCATTGTGATGACAAGCTTTATGGAGTATTGTGATGACAAGGTTGTGGAGCATTGTGATGACAAGCGCATGGCGCATTATGATGACATGGGTCATGGAGCATTGTGCTGACAAGCGAATGGAGCATTGTGATGACAAGTGTCATGGAGCATTGTGCTGACAATAGCATGGAGCATTGTGATGACAAGGTCTTGGATCCTTGTGATGACATGGGTCATGGAACATTGTAATGACAAGGGAATGGAGCATTGTGATGACAAGGGTCATTGAGAATTTTGATGACAAGGTCGTTAAGCATTGTGATTACAAGCACATGGAGCTTGCTATGACAGGGGTCGTGGAGCATTGCGATGCCAAGTGCATGGAGAATTTGATGACAAGAGCATGTAACATTGTGATGAGAAATGTCATGGAGCATTGTGATGACAAGGACGTGCAGAATTGTGAGGACAAGGGACATGGAGCATTGTGATGACCAGGCATGGAGCATTTTGATGGAAAGACCGTGGAGCATTGTAATGAGAAGTCCATGGATAATTGTGATGACGAGCATTATGGAGCACTTTAATGACCAGGGGCATGGATCATTGTGATTACAGGGTTCTTGGAGCATTGTGATGACAAGTGTCATGGAGCCTTGTGATGACAAGGGCATGGAGCATTCTGATGAGAAGGCCATGGAGCATTCTGATTACATGCGTCATTGAGCTTTGTGTGACCAGGGCATGGTGAATTGTGATTACAGGGGTCATGGAGCATCGTGATTACAAGGGTCATGGAGCCACGTGATGAAAAGGCTGTGGAACATTGCAATGGCAGGTGTCATGGAGCATTGTGATGACAAAGGCATGGAGCATTGGTCTGAAAAGTTTCATGGATTATTGTGATGAGAGTGGGCATGGAGCATTGTGATGACAAGGCCAGGAACACTGTGATGCATGGGTCATGGAGGATTGTAATGACATGGGCGTGGAGCATTGTGATGAGAAGGGCATCGTACATTGTGATGACAAGCGTCATGGAACTTTGTGATGACAAGAGCATGGAGCAATGTGATGACAGGGTTCATGGAGCATTGTGATGACAATGACATGGAGCATTGTGATGCCAAGGGTCAAGGAACAGTGTGATGACAAAGGTCATGGAGCATTTTGATGACAAGCGCATGGTGCATTGTGATGAGAAGGGCAGGGTGCATTGTGATCCCAAGGGCATGAAGAAATGTGATCCCAAGTTTCATGGAGGATTGTGATGACAATGGGAATGGAGTATTGGTGATAACAAGCTCTTGGAGCATTGTGATGACAAGATCATGTAGCATTTTGCTGACAAAGGCATGGAGCATTGTGACGACAAGGGTCATGGAGCACTGTGATGACAAGCGTCATGGAGCCTTTTGATTTCAGGGGTCATGGAGCATTGGGATGACAAGGGCATGGATCATTGTGATGACAAGTGTCATGGAGCATTTTGATGACAAGAGTCCCGGATCATTTTCTTGTCAGGGTCTTGGAGCATTGTGATGACTGTGGTCATGGGGCATTGTGATGACAGTGGTCATGGAGCATTGTGATGAGAAGGTCATTGAGCATTGGGCTGAATATATTCATGGAGTATTGTGATGACATTGGTCATGGAGCATTGTGATGAGAAGGTCAAAGAGAATTGGGCTGAAAATATTCATGGAGTATTGTGATGACATGGGTCATGGAACAGTGTGATGACAAGGGAATGGAGTATGGTGATGACATATTCCTGCAGCATTGTGATGAGAACACCATGGAGCTGGTGATGACAAGTCTCATGGAGCATTCTGATGAAAAGGGGCATGGAGCATTTTGATTACAGGTGTCTTGGAGCATTGTGATGACAAGGGCATGGAGCATTGTGATGAGAAGGCCATGGAGCACTCTGATGACATGCCCCATGGAGCTTTTTGATGACAAGGGCATGGAGCATTGTCATTACAGGGCTCTTGGAGTATTGTGAATAAAATGACATGGATCATTGTGATGAAAAAGGCATGGAGCCTTGTTATGACAGGGTTCAAAGATCATACTGATGGCAAGTGTCATGGAGCATTGTGCTGACAAAGGCTTGGAGCATTGTGATGACAAGGGTCACAGAGAATTGTGATGAAAAGTTCATGGAGCATTGTGGTGACACAGGTCACATAGCCATGTGATGACTAGGGCATGGACCATTGTGATGACAAATGTCATGAAGCATTGTGATGACTGGAGTCACGGAGCATTGTGATGACAGGCGTCATGGAGCATTGTGATGACAAGGGCATGGAACATTGTGATGACAGGGGCATGGAGCATTGGTCTTACAAGTTTCATGGATTGTTGTGATGATAGTGGGCATGGCACATTGTGATGACAAGGGATGGAGCATTGTGATGAAAAGGTCATGGATTATTGTGAAGACAGGTATCAGGGAGCATTGTGATGACATATGTCATGGTCCATTGTGATGAATATGGCATGGAGCATTGTGATGCCAAGTGTCATGGAGGATTGTGATGACAAAGGTCATGGAGCATTGTGATGACAAGGATCATGGAGCATTGTGATGACAAGTGTCATGGAGCATTGTGATGGCAAGGGCCATTGAGAATTTTGATGACAAGGTCGTGAAGCATTGTGATGACAAGTGCATGGTGCTTGCAATGACAGGGGTCATGGAGCATTGTGATGACAAGTGCATGGAGAATTGTGATGACACGGGCATGTAACATTGTGATGAGAAGTGTTATGGAGCATTGTGATGACAAGGACTTGGAGAATTGTGATGACATAGGACATGGAACATTGTGATGACCAGGATATGGAGCATTGTGATGGAAAGACCGTGGAGCATTGTGAAGAGAAGACCATGGATTATTGTGATGACGAGCATTATGGAGCACTTTAATGACAAGGGTCATGGATCATTGTGATTACATGGGTCTTGGAGCATTGTGATGACAAGAGTCATGGAGCCACGTGATGAAAAGGCTGTGGAACATTGCAATAGCAGGTGTCATGGAGCATTGTTATGACAGGGATAATGGAGCATTGTGATGACAAGGGTATGGAGCATTGGTCTGAAAAGTTTCAAGGATTATTGTGATGAGAGTGGGCATGGAGCATTGTGATGACAAGGGCATGGAACACTGTGATACATGGGTCATGGAGGATTGTAATGACAAGCGCAGGGAGCATTGTTTTGATAAGGCTTCAAGCACTGTGATGACAAGGGTCATGGAGAACTGTGATGACAGTGGCATGGAGCAGTATGATGAGAGGATTCATAGAGCATTGTGATGACCATGGCAATGAGCATTGTGATGCCGAGTGTCATGGAGCTTTGTGATGACAAAGGTCATGGAGCTTTTTGATGACAAGGGGGTGGGGCACTGTGATGTGAAGGGCAGGGATCTCTGTGATGAGAGTGTCATGGAGCAATTTGATGAAAAGTGTCATGGAACATATTGATAACTGGGGTTATGGAACATTGTGATGTCAGGGGTCATGGAGCATTTTCATGAAAAGGTTCAAGGAGCATTTTGATGACAGGGGTTATGGAACATTGTGATGTCATTGGTCATGGAGCATTGCGATGATAAGGGCATATAGCATTGTGATGACAGGCGTCATGGAACATTGTGAAGACAGGGGTGAGGGCGTATTGTGATGACTAGTGATGGAACATTGTGATATCACTGGTGAGAGAGAATTTTGATGAGAAGTGCATGGAGCATTGTGATGACAGGTGTCATGGAGCATTGTGAGGACAGGGGCATGGAGCATTGGTCTGAAAGTTTGATGGATTATTGTGATGACAGTGGGCATTGCACATTGTGATGACAATGTCATGGAATATTGTGAAGACAGGTGTCAGAGAGCACTGTGATGACATATGTCATGGTCCATTGCGATGACAATGGCATGGAGCACTGTGAGGCCAAGTGTCATGGAGGATGGTGAATACAAAGGTAATGGAGCATTGTGGTGACAAGGGCTTGGAGCATTGTGATGACAAGGGTCATGGAGCATTTTGATGACAAGTTCATGGAGCATTTTGATGACAAGGGCATGGAGCTTGCTATGTCAGGGACATGGATCATTGTGATCACAAGTGCATGGAGAATTGTGATGACAAGAACATGTAACATTGTGATGACCAGTGTCAAGGAACATTGTGATGACAAGGACGTGGAGAATTGTGATGACAAGGGACATGGAGCATATTGATGACCAGGGCATGGAGCATTGTGATGGCAAGACCGTGAAGCATTTTGATGAGAAGACCATGGATAATTGTGTTGGCAAGCGTCATGGAGCACTGTTTTGACAAGGGGCATGGAGCATTGTGATGACAAGAGTCATGGGGCATTCTGATGACAAGCTTGTGGAGTATTGTGATGACCATGGCATGGAGCATTGTGATGAAAAGGGCATGGAGCATTGTGATTAAAAAGGAATGGAGCCTTTTGATGACAGGTTTCAAGGAGCATTCTGATGACAAGTGTCAAGGAGCACTGTGATGACAAGTATATTGAGCATTGTGATGACAAATGTCATGGAGCATTGTGATGAGAAGGGCATGGAGTATTGTGATTACAGGCATCATGGAGCGTTGTGATGACAAATGTTATGGAACATTGTGATCAAAAGGTTTGGAGCATTGTGATGACAGTGGTCATGTATCATTTTGATTTCAAGGAGCATGGACCATTGTGATGACAAGGGCATGAAGCAATGTGATCCCAAGGTTCATGGAGGACTGTGATGACAAGTGCATGGAGCATTGTGATGAGAACACCATGGAGCCTTGTGATGACAAGTCTCATGGAGCATTCTGATGAAAAGTGGCATGGAGCATTGTGATTACAGGGGTCTTAGAGCATTGTGATGACATGGGCAAGGAGCATTGTGATGAGAAGGCCATGGAGCATTCTGATGGCATGCGTCATGGAGCTTTGTGATGACAAGTGCAAGAAGCTTTGTGATTACAGGGATCTTGGAGGATTGTGATGACAAGGGCATGGAACATTGTGATGACAAGGCCATGGAGCATTCTGATGGCATGCGTCATGGAGTTTTGTGATGAAAAGGGCATGGAGCATTGTGATGAAAAAGGCATGGGGCCTTGTCATGACATGGTTCAAGGAGCATACAGATGACAAGTGTCAGGGAGCATTGTGATGACAAGTGTATTGAGCATTGTGATGACAAAGGTCATGGAGCATTGTGATGACAAGGCCGTGGAACATTGTGATTGCAGGGGTCATGGAGCATTGTTATGACAGGGGTAATTTAGCATTGTGATGACAAGGCCATCGAATATTGGTCTGAAAAGTTTCATGGATTATTGTGATGAGAGTGAGCATAGAGCATTGTGATGACAAGGGCATGGAAGACTGTGATACATGGGTAATGGAGGATTGTAATGACAAGGTCATGGAGCAATGAGATTAGAAGGGCATCAAGCATTGTGTTGACAAGCGTAATGGAGCAATGTGATGACAGGTTTCATGGAACAATGTGATGAGAGGGATCATGGAGCATTGTGATGCCAAGGGTCATGGAGCTTTGAGATGAAAAAGGTCATGGAGCATTTTGATGACAAGGGCATGGTGCATTGTCATGAGAAGCGTAGGGAGCACTGTAATGATGAACATCATGGGGCATTGTGATGATAAGTGTTATGGAACATTGTGATCACATGGGTTTGGAGCATTGTGATGACAGACGTCATGGAGCACTTTGATTTCATTGTGATGACAATAGCATGAAGCACTATGATGATGGGCGTGGTGCACTGTGATGACAGGGTTCATGGAGCATTGAGATGAAAAGGGGCATGGAGCATTGTAATTACAAGGGTCTTGGAGCATTGTGATGACAAGGGCATGGAGCATTGTGATGAGAAGGCCATGGAGCATTCTGTTGACATGTGTCATGGAGCTTTGTGATGACAAGGGCATGGAGCATTGTGATTACAGGGGTCTTTGAGCATTGTGATGAAAAGGGCATGGATCATTGTGATGAAAAAGGCATGGAGCCTAGTCATGACAGGGTTCAAGGAGCATACTGACGACAAGTGTCAGGAAGCATTGTGATGACAAGTGTATTGAGCATTGTGATGACAAAGTCTTGGAGCATTGTGATGATAAAACCATGGATAATTGTGATGATGAGCGTCATGGGGCGTCATTATAACAAGAGTTATGGAACATTGTGATCACAAGGGTTTGGAGCTTTGTGATGACAGAGGTCATGGAGCATTTTGATTTCATTGTGATGACAATAGCATGAAGCACTAGGATGATGGGCATGGTGCATTGTGATGACAGGGTTCATGGAGCATTGAGATGACAAGGGCATGGAGCATTGTGATTACATGGGTATTTGAGCATTTTGATGACAAGGGCATGGAGCATTGTGATTTCAAGGTCATGTAGCATTTTACTGATAAAGAAATGGAGCATTGTGAGGACAAGTGTAATGGAGCACTGTGATGCAAGCGTCACAGAGCATTGTGATTATGGGTCATGGAGCATTGGGATGACAAGGACATGGATCATTTTGATTTCAAGGGTAATGGATCATTTTGATGACAAGAGTCCCGGTTCATTGTGTTGTCAGGGGTCATGGAGCATTGTGATGACAGTGGTCATGGAGCATCGTGATGACAGGGGTCATGGAGCATTGTGATGAGAAGGTCATGGATCATTGGGCTGAAATTGTTCATGGAGCATTGTGATAACAAGGGAATGGAGCATTGTGATGACAAGGTCCTGGAGCATTGTGATGAGAGGACCATGGAGCCTTGTGATGACAAGTCTCATGGAGCATTCTGATGAAAAGGGGCATGGAGCATTGTGATTACAGGGGTCTTGGAGCATTGTGATGAAAAGGGCAAGGAGCATTGTGATGAGAATGCCATGGAGCATTCTGATGACATGTGTCATGGAGCTCTTTGATGACAAGGAATGGAGCATTGTGATTACAGGGGTCTTGGATCATTGTGATGAAAAAGGCATGGAGCCTTGTCATGACAGGGTTCAAGGAGCATACTGATGACAAGTGTAAGGGAGCATTGTGATGACAAGTGTATTGAGCATTGTGATGACAAAGGTCATGGAACATTGTGATGAGAAGACCATGGATAATTGTGATGACGAGCTTCATGGGGCATTGTGATGACAAGTGTTATGGAACATTGTGACCACAAGGGTTTGGAGCATTGTGATGGCAGAGGTCATGGAGCATTTTGATTTCATTGTGATGACAATAGCATGAAGCACTATGATGATGGGCGTGGTGCACTGTGATGACAGGTTTCATGGAGCATTGAGATGAAATGGGGCATTGGGCATTGTGATTACATGGGTCTTGGAGGATTGTGATGACAAGGACATGGAGCATTGTGATGAGAAGGCCATGGAGCATTCTGATGACATGCGTCATTGAGCTTTTTGATGACAAGGCCATGGAGCATTGTGATGGCATGTGTCATGGAGCATTGTTATGAGAAGGGAATGGAGCATTGGTCTGAAAAGTTTCATGGATTATTGTGATGAGAGTGGGAATGGAGCATTGTGATGACAAGGGCATGGAACACTGTGATACATGGGTCATGGAGGATGGTAATGACAAGGGCATGGAGCATTGTAATGAGAAGGGCATCGAGCATTGTGCTGACAAATGTCATGGAGCGTTGTGTTGAGAAGGGCATGGAGCAATGTGATGAGAGGCCTCTTTGAGCATTGTGATGACAATGGCATGGAGCATTTTGATGCCAAGGGTCATGGAGCTTTGTGATGACAAAGGTCATTGAGCATTTTGATGACAAGGGCTTGGTGCAATGTGATGAGAAGTGCAGGGAGCATTGTGATGACAAGGCCGTGGAACATTGTGATGGCAGGGGTCATGGATCATTGTTATGACAGGGGTCATGGAGCATTGTGATGACAAGGGCTTGGAGCATTGGTCTGAAAAGTTTCATGGATTATTGTTATGAGATTCGGAATGGAGCATTGTGATGACCAGGGCACGGAACACTGTGATACATGGGTCATGGAAGAGTGTAATGACAAGGGCATGGAGCATTGCGATGAGAATGGCATCGAGCATTGTGATGACAAGCATCATGGCGCAATGTGATGAGAGGGTTCATGGAGCATTTTGATGAGAAGTGCATGTAGCATTGTGATGACAGTGGTCATGGAATATTGTGATGACAGCGGTGGGGGAGTTTTGTGATGACTAGTGATGGAACATTGTGATATCAGTGGTGAGAGAACATTTAGATGATAAGTGCATGGAGCATTGTTATGACATGATTTATGGAGCATTGTGATGAAAATGTTGTGGAGCATTGTGATGAGAATCGCATGGTGCATTATGATGACATGGGCCATGGATCATTGTGCTGACAACTGCATGCAGCATTGTGATGACAACGGTCTTGGAAAATTGTGATGCCAAGTGTCATGGAGGATTGTGATGACAAAGGTAATGGAGAATTGTGATGACAAGGGCTTGGAGCATTGTGATGACAAGGGCATGGAGTATTGTGATGAGTGGAATCATGGAGCATTGCAATGACAGGGGTCATGGAGCATTGTGATGACAAGGGCAAGGAGCATTGTGTTGCCATGGGCATGGAGCATTGGTCTGACAAGTTTCATGGATTATTGCAATGACATTGGGCATGGCGCATTTTGATGACAAGGGCATGGAGCATTGTTATGACAAGGTCATGGATGATTGTGATGGCAAAGGTAATGGAGCATTGTGATGAAAGGGCCTGGAGCATTGTGATGAAAAGGTCAGGGAGCATTGTGATGAGAAGGGAATGGAGCATTGCGATGAAAAGTTCCATTGAGAATTTTGATGACATGTTCGTGAAGCATTGTGATGACACGCGCATGGAGCTTTCTATGACAGGGTCATGGAGCATTGCGATGACAAGTGCATGGAGAATTGTGATGGCAAGAGCATGTAACATTTTGATGAGAAGTGTCATGGAGCATTTTGATGACAGGGACGTGGAGAATTGTGATGCAAAGGGACATGGTGCATTGTGATGACCAGGGCATGGAGCATAGTGATGGCAAGACCGTGGAGCACTGTGATGAGAAGACCCCGGATAACTGTGATGACGAGCATCATGGAGCACTGTAATGACAAGGGGCATGGAGCATTGAGATGACAGGTGTCATGGAGCATTGTCATGACAGGGGTCATGGATCATTGTGATGACAAGTGTCATGGAACATTCTGATGACAAGCTTGTGGAGCATTGTGATGACAATGGCATGGAGCATTGTGATGAACAAGGCATGGAGCCTTTTCATGACAGTGTTCAAGGAGCATTCTGATGACAAGTGTCAGAGAGCATTGTGATGACTATGTATTGAGCATTGTGATGACAAAGGTCATGGAGCATTGTGATGACAAGGTCATGGATTATTGTGATGATAGGCATCATGGAGCGTTGTGATGACAAGTGTTATGGAACATTGTGATCACAGGGTTTGGAGCATTGTGATGACAGAGGTCATGGATCATTTTGATTTCATGGAGAATGGAGCATTGTGATGACAAGGGCATGAAGCAAAGTGATCCCAAGGTTCTTGGAGGATTGTGATGACAATGGGAATGGAGTATTGGTGATAACAAGCTCATGGAGCATTCTGATGACAAGCTCGTGGAGATTTGTGATGACAATGGCATGGAGCATTGTGATGACAAGGGTCATGGAGCACTGTGATGAAAAGCATCACGGAGCATTGTGATTACATGGGTCATGGAGCATTGGGATGACAAGGGCATGGATCATTGTGATGACAATTGTCATGGAGCATTTTGATGACAAGAGTCCTGGATCATTTTGTTGTCAGGGTCATGGAGCATTGTGATGACTGTGGTCATGGAGCACTGTGATGACAGTGGTCCTGGAGCATTGTGATGATAAAGTCAAAGAGAATTGGGCTGAAAGTGTTCATGGAGTATTGTGATGACATGGCTCATGGAACATTGTGATGACAAGGGAATGGAGTATGGTGATGACAAGGTCCTGGAGCATTGTGATGAGAACACCATGGAGCTTTGTGATGACAAGTCTCATGGAGCATTCTGATGAAAAGGGGCATGGAGCATTGTGATTACAGGTGTCTTGGAGCATTGTGATGACAAGGGCATGGAGCATTGTGATGAGAAAGCCATGGAGCACTCTGATGACTTGCCTCATGGAGCATTGTGATGACAAGGGCATGGAGCATTGTGATGATAGGGGCATGGAGCATTGGTCTTACACGTTTCATGGATTATTGTGATGACAGTGGGCATGGTGCATTGTGATGACAAGGGCATGGAGCATTGTGAAGACAAGGAAATAGAGTTTTGTGAAGACAAGTGTCAGGGAGCATTGTGATGACATATGTCATGGTCCATTGTGATGACAATGGCATGTAGCATTGTGATGGAAAATGCATGGAGCCTTTTCATGACAGGGTTCAAGGAGCATTCTGACATGTGTATTGAGTATTGTGATGACAATGGCATGGTGCATTGTGATGCCAAGTATCATGGAGGATTCTGATGACAAAGGTAATGGAGCAATGTGATGACAAGGTCTTGGAGCATTGTGATGAGAAGACCATGGATAATTGTGATGATGAGCGTCATGGGGCGTTGTGATAACAAGTGTTTTGGAACATTGTGATCACAAGGTTTTGGAGCCTTGTGATGACAGAGTCCATGGAGCATTTTGATTTCATTGTGATGACAATAGCATGAAGCATTATGATGATGGGCATGGTGCATTGTGATGAGAAGCGTCATGGAGCTTTGTGATGAAAAGTGCATGGAGCATTGCGTGAGTGTGCATGGAGCATTGTGATGACAATGGCATGGAGCATTGTGATGAGTGGACTCATGGAGCATTGCGATGACAGGGGTCATGGAGCATTGTGATGACAAGGGCAAGGAACATTGTGATGACAGGGGCATGGAGCAATTTGATGAAAAGTGTCATGGAACATTTTGTCGACAGGGGTAATGGAACATTGTGATGTCAGGGGTCATGGAGCATTGTGATGAAAAGGGTCATGGAGCATTTTGATGATAGGTGTTATGGAACATTGTGATGTCAGGGGTCATGGAGCATTGTGATGAAAAAGTCATGTAGCATTGTGATGACAGGGGTCATGGAACATTGTGATGACAGGGGTGAGGGAGTATTGTGATGACTAGTGATGGAACATTGTGATATCAGTGGTGAGCTAGCATTTTGATGGGAAGTGCATGGAGCATTGTGAGGACCAGCTTTATGGGGCATTGTGATGACAATGTTGTGGAGCATTTTGATGACAAGCGCATGGTACATTGTGATGACATGGGTCATGGAGCATTTTGCTGACAAGCGCATGGAGCATTGTGATGACAAAGGTCATGGAGCATTGTGCTGACAAAGGCATGGCGCATTGTGATGACAAGCTTCACAGAGAATCGTGATGAAAAATTCATGGAGAATTGTGGTGACAAAGGTAACAGAGCCTGGGGATGACGAGGGCATGGACCACTGTGATGACAAAGTTCATGAAGTATTGTGATGAGTGGAATCATGGAGCATTGCGATGACAGGGGTCATGGAGCATTGTGATGACAAGGGCAAGGAGCATTGTGTTGACATGGGCATGGAGCATCGGTCTGATAAGTTTCATGGATTATTGCAATGACATTGGGCATGGCACATTTTGATGACAAGGGCATGGAGCATTGTTATGACAAGGTCATGGATGATTGTGATGGCAAAGTTAATGGAGCATTGTGATGACAAGGGCCTGGAGCATTGTGATGAAAAGGGTCAGGGAGCATTGTGATGACAAGGGCATGGAGCATTGCAATGACAAGGTCCATTGAGAA
Organism: Mesoplodon mirus; assembly: GCF_964341445.2. Lineage (NCBI taxonomy): Eukaryota > Metazoa > Chordata > Mammalia > Artiodactyla > Ziphiidae > Mesoplodon > Mesoplodon mirus. The sequence goes on along the minus strand of NW_028294910.1, from coordinate 11,156 downwards.
TTTTGATGACAAGTTCGTGAAGCATTGTGATGACACGCGTGTAGCTTTCTATGACAGGGTCATGGAGCATTGCGATGACAAGTGCATGGAGAATTGTGATGACAAGAGCATGTAACATTTTGATGAGAAGTGTCATGGAGCATTGTGATGACAGGGACGTGGAGAATTGTGATGCAAAGGGACATGGTGCATTGTGATGACCAGGGCATGGAGCATAGTGATGGCAAGACCGTGGAGCACTGTGATGAGAAGACCCCGGATAATTGTGATGACGAGCGTCATGGAGCACTGTAATGACAAGGGGCATGGAGCATTTTGATGACAGGTGTCATGGAGCTTTGTCATTACAGGGGTCATGGAGCATTGTGATGACCAGGGAATGGAGAATTGTGATGACAAGGTCCTGGAGCATTTTGAGCAGAAGTCTATGGAGCCTTGTGATGACAAGTCTCATGGAGCATTCTGATGAAAAGGGGCATGGAGCATTGTGATTACAGGGGTCGTGGAGCATTGTGATGACAAAGGAATGGAGCATTGTGATGAGAAGTCCATGGAACATTCTGATCACATGCGTCAAGGAGCTTTGTGGTGACAATGGCATGGAGCATTGTGATTACAGGGGTCATGGAGCATTTTGATGAAAAGGGAATGGATCATTGTGATTAAAAAATGCATGGAGCCTTGTCATGACAGGGTTCAATGAGCATACTGATGACAAGTGTCAAGGGGCATTGTGATGGCAAGGGTATTGAGCATTATGATGACAAATATCATGGAGCATTGTGATGAGAAGACCATGGATAATTGTGATGACAAGCGTCATGGGGCTTTGTGATGACAAGTGTTATGGAACATTGTGATCAAATGGGTTTGGAGCATTGTTATGACAGAGGTCATGGAGCGTTTTGATTTCATTGTGATGACAATAGCATGAAGCATTATGATGATGGGCATGGTGCATTGTGATGACAGGGTTCATGGAGCATTGAGATGAAAAGCGGCATGGAGCATTGTGATTACAGGGGTCTTGGAGCATTGTGAAGACAATGGCATGGAGCATTGTGATGAGAAATCCATGGACCACTCAGATGACATGCGTCATGGAGCTTTGTGATGACAATGGCATGGAACATTTAGAAGAAAAGGGGCATGGAGCATTGTGATTAAAGGGGTCTTGGAGCATTGTGATGACAATGGCATGGAGCATTGTGATGAGAAGTCCATGGACCACTCTGATGACATGTGTCATGGAGGTTTGTGATTACAAAGGCATGGAGCATTGTTATAACAGGTATCTTGGAGAATTGTGATGACAATGTCATGGAGCATCGTGCTGACAAGCGTCATGAAGATTTGTGATGACAACGGTCATGGAGCATTTTGATAACAAGGGCGTGGTTCTTTGTGATGAGAAGGGCAGTAGAGCATTGTGATGAAATAAGTCAGGGAGCCTTTTGATGACAAGGGTGTGGTGCATTGTAATGATAAGAGCAGGGAGCATTGTGATGACACGGTCATGGAGGAATTTGATGAAAAGGGTCATGACACATTTGGATGACAAGGGTTATGTAACATTGTGATATCAGGGGTCATGGAGCATTGTGATTAAAAGGGTCATGGATCATTTTGATGACAGGGTTTATGGAACATTGTGATGTCAGGAGTCATGGAGCATTGTGATGATAAGTGCATGTAGCAGTGAGATGACAGGGTCATGGAACATTTTGATGACAGGGGTGAGGGAATATTGTGATGACTAGTTATGGAACATTGTGATATCAGTGTTGAGAGAGCATTTTGATGAGAAGTTCATGGAGAATTGTTATGACAAAGTTTATGGAGCATTGTGATGAAAAGGGTCATGGAGTATTCTGATGAGAAGTTTGTGGAGTATTGTGATGAGAATGGCATGGAGCATTGAGATGAAAAGGGCATGGAGAAATGTGATGTAAAAGGCATGGAGCCTTTTAATGACAGGGTTCAAAGAGCATTCTGACGACAAGTGTCAGGGAACATTGTGATAACAAGGGAATGGAGCATTGTGATGAGAAGGTCCTGAAGCATTGTGATGAGAAAACCATGGAGCCTTGTGATGACAAGTCTCATGGAGCATTCTGATGAAAAGGGGCATGGTGCATTGAGATTACAGGGGGCTTGGAGCATTGTGATGACAAGGGCATGGAGCATTTTGAGGAGAAGGCCATGGAGCATTCTTGTAACATGCATCATGGAGCTTTGTGATGACAAGGGCATGGAACATTGTGATTACAGGGCTCTTGGAGCATCGTGATGACAATGGTCATGGAGTCTTTTGATGACAAGGCCGTGGAACATTGTGATGGCATGGGACATGGAGCATTGTTATGACAGGGGTAATGGAGCATTTTGATGACAAGGGAATGGAGCATTGGTCTGAAACGTTTTATGGATTATTGTGATGAGAGTGTGCATGGAGCATTGTGATGACAAGGGCCGGAACAATGTGATAAATGGGTCATAGAGTATTGTAATGACAGGGGCATGGTGCATTGTGATGAGAAGGGCATCGAGCATTGTGATGACAAGCCTCATGGAGCTTTGTGATGACAAGGGCATGGAGCAATGCGATGAGAGGGTTCATGGAGCATTGTGATGACAGTGGCATGGAGCATTGTGATGCTAAGGGTCATGGTGCTTTGTGATGACAAATGTCATGGAGCATTTTGATGCCATGGGCGTGGTGCATTGTGATGAGACGGGCAGGGATCATTATGAAGACAGTGTCATGGAGCAATTTGATGCAAAGTCATGGAACATTTTGATGACAGGGGTTATGGATCATTGTGATGTCAAGTGTCATGGAGCATTGTGATGATAAGGGCATGTAGCATTGTGATGACAGGGGTCATGGAACATTGTGATGACAGGGGTGAGGGTGTATTGTGACAAGTAGTGATGGAACATTGTGATATCTGTGGTGAGAGAGCATTTTGATGAGAAGTGCTTGGAGCATTGTGATGACAAGCTTTATGGAGTATTGTGATGACATGGTTGTGGAGCATTGTGATGACAAGCACATGGCGCATTGTGATGACATGGGTCATGGAGCATTGTGCTGACAAGTGAATGGAGCATTGTGATGACAAGGGTCATGGAGCATTGTGCTGACAACGGCATAGAACATTGTGATGACAAGATCTTGGAGCATTGTGATGACATGGGTGACGGAGCATTGTGATGACAAGGGCATGGAGCATTGTGATCACAAGGGCCACTGAGTACTTTGATGACAACGTCGTCAAGCATTGTGATGACAAGCGCATGGAGCTTGCTATGACAGGGGTCATGGAGCATTGCGATGACAATTGCATGGAGAATTGTGATGACAAGAGCATGTAACATTGTGATGAGAAGTGTCATGGAGCATTGTGATGACAAGGACGAGGAGAATTGTGATGACAAGGGACATGGAGTATTGTGATGACCAGGGCATGGAGCATTTTGATGGAAAGACCGTGGAGCATTCTGATGAGAAGACCATGGATAATTGTGATGATCAACATTATGGAGCACTTTAATGACAAGGGGCATGGATCATTGTGATTACAGGGTTCTTGGAGCATTGTGATGACAATTTTCATGGAGCCTTGTGATGACAAGAGCATGGAGCATTCTGATGAGAAGGCCATGGAGCATTCTGATGACATTCGTCATTGAGCTTTGTGTGACCAGGGCATGGTGAATTGTGATTAAAGGGGTCATGGAGCATAGTGATGACAAGGTTCATGGAGCCATGTGATGAAAAGGCTGTGGAACATTGCAATGGCAGGTGTCATGGAGCATTGTGATGACAGGGGTAATGGAGCATTGTGATGACAAAGGCATGGAGCATTAGTCTGAAAAGTTTCATGGATTATTGTGATGAGAGTGGGCATGGAGCATTGTGATGACAAGGGCACGGAACACTGTGATACATGGATCATGGAGGATTGTAATGACAAGGGAATGGAGCATGGTGATGAGAAGGGCATCAAACATTGTGATGACAAGCGTCATGGAACTTTGTGATGACAAGAGCATGGAGCAATGTGATGAGAGGGTTCATGGAGCATTGTGATGACAATGACATGGAGCATTGTGATGCCAAGGGCCAAGGAACAGTGTGATGACAATGGTCATGGATCATTTTGATGACAAGAGCATGGTGCATTGTGATGAGAAGGGCAGGGAGCATTGTGATGACAAGGGCATGAAGCAATGTGATCCCAAGTTTCATGGAGGATTGTGATGATAATGGGAATGGAGTATTGGTGATAACAAGTCATGGAGCATTGTGATGACAAGGGTCATGGAGCACTGTGATGACAATCGTCACAGAGCATTTTGATTACATGGGTCATGGAGCATTGGGATAACATGGGCATGGATCATTGTGTTGACAAGTGTCATGGAGCATTTTGATGACAACAGCCCCGGATCATTTTGTTTACAGGGTCATGGAGCATTGTGATGACATTGGTCTTGGAGCATTGTGATGAGAATGTCATGGAGCATTGGGCTGAAAATATTCATGGAGTATTGTGATGACAGTGGTCATGGAGCATTGTGATGAGGAGGTCAAAAGAATTGGGCTGAAAATGTTCATGGAGTATTGTGATGACAGGGGTCATGGAAAATTGTGATGACAAGGGCGTGGAGTATGGTGATGACAAGTTCCTGGAGCATTGTGATGAGAACACCATGGAGCTTTGTGATGACAAGTCTCATGGAGCATTCTGATGAAAAGGGGCATGGAACATTGTGATTACAGTTGTCTTGGAGCATTGTGATGACAATGGCATGGAGCATTGTGATGAGAAGTCCATGGAGCACTCTGATGACATGTCTCATGGAGCTTTTTGATGACAAGGGCATGGAGCATTGTCATTAATGGGGTCTTGGAGTATTGTGAAGAAAATGGCATGGATCATTGTGATGAAAAAGGCATGGAGCCTTGTCCTGAAAGGGTTCAAGGAGGATACTGATGGCAAGTGTCATGGAGCATTGTGCTGACAAAGGCTTGGAGCATTGTGATAACAAGGGTCACAGAGCATTGTGATGCAAAGTTCATGGAGTATTGTGGTGAAAATGGTCACATAGCCATGTGATGACGAGGGCATGGACAATTGTGATGACAAATGTCATGAATCACTGTGATGACTGGAGTCACAGAGCATTGTGATGACAGGCGTCATGGAGCATTGTGCTGACAAGGGCATGGAGCATTGTGATGACAGGGGCAAGGAGCATTGGTCTTACACGTTTCATGGATTGTTGTGATGACAGTGGGCATGGCGCATTGTGATGACAAGGGCATGGAGCATGGTGATGACAAGGTCATAGAGTATTGTGAAGACAGGTGTCAGGGAGCACTGTGATGACATATGTCATGGTCCATTGTGATGACAATGGCATGGAGCATAGTGATGCCAAGTGTCATGGAGGATTGTGATGACAAAGGTAATGGAGCATTGTGATGACAAGGGTCATGGAGCATTTTGATGACAAGGGCCATTGAGAATTTTGATGACAATGTCGTGAAATATTGTGATGACAAGTGCATGGTGCTTGCAATGACAGGGGTCATGGAGCATTGTGATGACAGGTGCATGGATAATTTTGATGACAAGAGCATGTAACATTGTGATGAGAAGTGTCATGGAGCATTGTGAATAGAAGGACGTGGAGAATTGTGATGACAAGGGACATGGAGCATTGTAATGACCAGGGCATGGAGCATTGTGATGGCAAGACCGCATAGCATTGTGATGAGAAGACCATAGATAATTGTGATGATGAGCGTCATGGAGCACTGTAATGACAAGGGGCATGGAGCATTGTGATGACAGTGGTCATGGAGCATTTTGATGACAAGGATCATGGAGAATTCTGATGACAAGCTTGTGGAGTATTGTGATGAGAATGGCATGGAGCATTGAGATGAAAAGTGCATGGAGCATTGTGATGAAAAAGGCATGGAGCCTTTTCAGGACAGGGTTCAAGGAGCATTCTGACGACAAGTGTCGGGGAACATTGTGATGACAAGGGAATGGAGCATTGTGATGACAAGGTCCTGAAGCATTGTGATGAGAAGACCATGGAGCCTTGTGATGACAAGTCTCATGGAGCATTCTTATGAAAAGGGGCGTGGAGCATCGTGATTACAGGGGTCTTGGAGCATTGAGATGACATGTTCATGGAGCATTGTGATGAGAAGACTATGGAGCCTTGTGATGACAAGTCTCATGGAGCATTCTTATGAAAAGGGGCGTGGAGCATTGTGATTACAGGGGGCTTGGAGCATTGAGATGACATGGTCATGGAGCATTGTGGTGAGAAGGCCATGGAGCATTCTGATGACATGTGTCATGGAGCTTTGTGATGACAAGGGCATGGAGCATTGTGATTACAGGGGTCTTGGAGCATTGTGATGAAAAGGCATGGATCATTGTGATGAAAAAGGCATGGAGCCTTGTCATGACTGGGTTCAAAGGGCATACTAACGACAAGTGTCAGGGAGCATTGTGAGGACAAGTATATTGAACATTGTGATGACAAACTTCATGAAGCATTGTGATGAGTAGAGTCATGGAGCATTGTGAAGACAGGGTTCATGGAGCATTGTGATGACAAGGGCAAGCGCATTGTGATGACAGGAGCATGGAGCATTGGTCTGACAAATTTCATGGATCATTGCAATGACAGTGGGCATGGCGCATTTTGATGACAAGGGCATGGAGCATTGTGATGAAAAGGTCATTGAGGATTGTGATGGCAAAGGTAATGGAGCATTGTGATGACAAGGGCTTGGAGCATTGTGATGACAAGGGTCATTGAGCATTGTAATGACAAGGGCATTGTGCATTGTGATGACAAGTGCCATTGAGAATTTTGATGACAAGTTCGTGAAGCATTGTGCTGACACACGCATGGAGGTTGCTATGACACGGTCATGGAGCATTGAGATGACAAGTGCATGGATAATTGTGATGACAAGAGCATGTAACATTGTGATGAGAAATGTCATGGAGCATTGTGATGACAAGGACGTGGAGAATTGTGTTGAAAAAGGACGTGGAGCATTGTGATGACCAGGGCATGGAGCATTGTGATGGCAAGACCGTGGAGCATTGTGATGAGAAGTCCATGGATAATTGTGTTGATGAGCCTCAAGGAGCACTGTAATGACAAGGGGCATGGAGCATTGTGATGACAGGTGTCCTGGAGCATTGTGATGATAAGTGTCATGGAGCATTCTGATGACAAACTTGTGAAGTATTGTGATAACAATGACATGGAGCATTGAGATGAAAAGGGCATGGAGCATTTTGATGAAAAATGCATGGAGCCTTTTCATGACAGTGTTCTGACGACAAGTGTCAGGGAGAATTGTGATGACAAGTGTATTCAGCATTGTTATGAAAAAGATCATGGAGCATTTTGATGACAAGGGCATGGAGTATTGTGATGACAGGTAACATGGAGCGTTGTGATGACAAGTGTTATGACACATTGTGATCACAAGGATTTGGAGCATTGGGATGAGAGATGTCATGGATCATTTTGATTTCATGGAGCATGGAGCATTGTGAAGAAAAGGGCATGAAGCCAAGTGATCCCAAGGTTCATGGAGGATTGTGATGATAATGGGAATGGAGTATTGTGCTGACAAGAGCGTGGAGCATTGTGATGACAGTGGTCATGGAGCATTCTGATGACAAGCTCGTGGAGATTTGTGATGACAATGGCATGGAGCATTATGATGAAAAGGGCATGGAGCATTGTGATGAAAAAGGTATGGAGCCTTTTCTTGACAGGGTACAAGGAGCATTCTGACGACAAGTGTCAGGGAACATTGTGATGACAAGTGTATTGAGCATTGTGATGAGAAGGTCATTGAGCATTGTGATGACAAGGGCATGGAGTATTGTGATGACAGGCATCATGGAGCGTTGTGATGACAAGTGTTATGGCACATTGTGATCATAAGGCTTTGAGGCATTGTGATGACAGAGGTCATGGAATATTTTGATTTCAAGGGGCATGGAGCATTGTGATGACACAAAAATGAAGCAATGTGATCCAAAGGTTCATGGAGGATTGTGATTATAATGGGAAGGGAGTATTGTGATGACAAGCGCATTGAGCATTGTTATGACAAGGTCATGTAGAATTTTGCTGACAAAGGCATGGAGTATTGTGATGACAAGTGTCATGGAGAACTGTGGTGAGAAGCGTCACAGAGCATTGTTATTACAGGTGTCATGGAGCATTGGGATGACAAGTGTATGGATCATTTTGATGAGAAGTTTCATGGAGAATTTTGATGACAAGAGTCCGGGATCATTGTGTTGTCATGGGTCATGGAGCATTGTGATGACAGGGGTCATGGAGCATTGTGATGACAGGGGTCATGGAGCATTGTGATGAGAAGGTCATGGAACATTGGGATGAAAATATTCATGGAGTATTGTGATGACAGTGGTCATGGAGTATTGTGATGAGAAGGGAATGGAGCATTGTGATGACAATGGTCATAGAGCATTGTGATGACAAGGACAAGGAGCCTTGTGAGGACAATGGCCATTGAGAATTTTGATGTCAAATTCATGAAGCATTTTGTTGACAAGCGCATGGAGCTTGCTATGACAGCAGTCATGGAGCATTGCGATGACAAGGAGGTGGAGAAATTTGATGACAAGGGACATGGAGCATTGTGATGACCAGGGCATGCAGCATTGTGATGGCAAGACCGTGGAGCACTGTGATGAGAAGTCCATGGATAATTGTGATGACGAGCGTCATGGAGCACTGTAATGGCAAGGGGCATGGAGCATTGTGATGACAGGTGTCATGGTACATTGTGATGACAGGGGTCATGGACCATTGAGACGACAATATTCATGGAACATTCTGATGACAAGCTTGTGGAGTATTGTGATGACAATGGCATGGAGCATTTGATGAAAAGGGCATGGATCCTTGTGATGAAGAAGGCAAGGAGCCTTTTCATGACAGGGTTCAAGGAGCATTGTGATGACAAGTCTCAGGGAGCAGTGTGATGACAAGCGTATTGAGCATTATGATGACAAACGTCATGGAGCATTGTGATGAGAAGACCATGGAGCCTTGTGATGACAAGTCTCATGGAACATTCTGATGAAAAGGGGCATGGAGCATTGTGATTACAGGGGCGTGGAGCATTGTGATGACAAGGGAATGGAGCATTGTGATGAGAAGGCCATGGAACATTCTGGTGGCATGCGTCATGGAGCTTTGTGATGACAAGGGCATGGAACATTGTCATCACAAGGGTTATGGAGCATTGTGATGAAAAGGGCATGGATCATTGTGATGAAAAATGCATGGAGCCTTGTCATGACAGGGTTCAAGGAGCATACTGACGACAAGTGTCATGGAGCATTGTGATGGCAAGGGTATTGAGCATTGTGATAACAAATAGCATGGAGCATTGTGATGAGAAGACCATGGATATTTGTGATGACAAGCGTCATGGGGCGTTGTGATGACAAGTGTTATGGAACATTGTGATCACAAGGGTTTGGAGCATTGTGATGACAGAGGTCATGGAGCATTTTGATTTCATTGTGATAACAATAGCATGAAGCATTATGATGATGGGCATGGTGCATTGTGATGACTGGGTTCATGGAGCATTGAGTTGAAAAGGGGCATGGAGCATTGTGATTACAGGTGTCTTGGAGCATTGTGATGACAATGGCATGGAGCATTGTGATGAGAAGTCCATGGACCACTCTGATGACATGCGTCATGGAGCTTTGTGATGATAAAGGCACGGAGCCTTTTAATAACAGGTATCTTGGAGAATTGTGATGACAATGTCATGGAGCATCGTGATGACAAGCATCATGAAGATTTGTGATGACAACGGTCATGGAGCATTTTGATGACAAGGGTGTGGTGCATTGTAATGAGAAGGGCAGGGAACATTGTGATGACAGGGCCATGGAGCAATTTGATGAAAAGGGTCATGACACATTTGGATGACAGGGGTTTTGGAACATTGTGATGTCAGGGGTCATGGAGCATTGTGATGAAAAGGGTCATGGATCATTTTGATGACAGGGGTTATGGAACATTGTGATGTCAGGAGTCATGGAGCATTGTGATTATAAGGGCATGTAGAAATATGATGACGGGGTCATGGAACATTTTGATGACAGGGGTGAGGGAATATTGTGATGACTATTTATGGAACATTGTGATATCAGTGGTGAGAGAGCATTTTGATGAGAAATTCATGGAGAATTGTTATGACAAAGTTTATGGAGCATTGTGATGACAAGGGTCATGGAGAATTCTGATGACAAGCTTGTGGAGTATTGTGATGAGAATGTCATGGAGCATTGAGATGAAAAGGGCATGGAGAATTGTGTTGAAAAAGGCATGGAGCCTTTTCATGACAGGGTTCAAGGAGTATTCTGACGACAACGGTGAGGGAACATTGTGATGACAAGGGAATGGAGCATTGTGATGACAAGGTCCTGAAGCATTTTGATGAGAAGACGATGGAGCCTTGTGATGACAAGTCTCATGGAGCATTCTGAAGAAAAGGGGCATGGTGCATTGTGATTACAGGGGGCTTGGAGCATTGTGATGACAAGGGCATGGAGCATTGTGAGGAGAAGGCCATGGAGCATTCTGATAACATGCATCATGGAGCTTTGTGATGACAAGGGCATGGAGCATTGTGATTACAGTGGTCTTGGAGCATTGTGATGACAAGGTTCATGGAGCCTTGTGATGACAAGGCCGTGGAACATTGTGATGGCAGGGGTTATGGAGCATTGTTATGACGGGGTAAAGGAGCATTTTGATGACAAGGGCATGGGACATTGGTCTGAAAACTTTCATGGATTATTGTGATGAGAGTGGGCATGCAGTAATGTTATGACAAGGGCATGGAACAATGTGATCAAAGGGTAATAGAGGATTGTAATGACAAGGGCATGGAGCATTGTGATGAGAGGGTTCTTGGAGCATTGTGATGACAGTAGCATGGAGCATTGTGATGCTAAGGGTCATGGAGCTTTGTGATGACAAATGTCATGGAGCATCTTGATGCCAAGGGCATGGTGCACTGTGGTGAGATGGGC